>NC_056732.1:760097156-760172156 GCF_019279795.1 Protopterus annectens | reverse complement strand
CTACCAATTATGCATATCAGGCACATGCACTGTTTGTGAACTGTTATACTGTCATTAGTACGTTACTCACTTCTGAACAGTTTGTGGTTTGTGTTGACATTAGCACAGTCTGCTCAGGACAGCTGGACATATTTCTGTACTGTGTATGCCTACCTACACCCTTGGTTGTGCCTGACTACACGGGTATATAGTACCTTTGGGTAGGGGTGCAGAACTGCAGAGTGCATTATTTATTATTGTGTGATGTTTATCTTACTGAACATGCAGAGTTGCTGTGTACCTGTAAGTCTATGAAGGCTTGTAGTCTGTCTGAGTAGCTCCCACCTGTGGACATATCCAGATGGTAGACAGAGGTCAGCCTAGTATTCTTTGACTGTGCACCACAGCAGTCTTTTCAGCACCTGAACAATGGCATTGTCACAGGTGGTTGCTAGCAGTACATGGCTACATCTTTTGATATTTCTGTGTTGTACTTCTACATAAGGGCATGCTTGTGGGATTCATTCTACAGCTATTTGCAGAGTGTGTAACAGCAGACAAGCTGATATGCCTGTGTGTTTCTGACTCTTCCAGGCCTCAGATACTCTCACGTATATATTTGAACAACCTCAGGGTAAGGTACATATAACTGGGTTACACCTGTGATATAGTTCAGACATTTTGCAGTTCAGACTTTGGGGGATTCAGAGCATATGTATTACTACACATTTTCTGATGTGCAAGCGGTGTCTACTCTCACTTATTGACATTTGTCATTAAGTGAGATTCAACACTTGTCTGCCTACTGTTAGTACATTTCACAGGGAGTCAAAGGGGCACAGCTAACATTTGTTTACAAATCAGGGTCATCACTGTAGATCAGTCACTGTTGGGAAGACTGGCCTGTGACCCATGCAAATATGCCAGTGTTTATCCTGCTCTGATACTGTGTGGGATTTGTAAGCTGCTACTGTAACCTTATTCCCTACTAGCATGGCGGATTCTCTTTTCACAGTCATGTCATGCAATTCTACAAACCTGCTGGTTAAGGCCCACAGAACAAGATTTGTGTTATGCCATTCCTATTTTCCCTTTACATTCACTCATGGTAATGCATGATATATTGCTTTCAGCACTGAGCTATTATATATCTGCTGTGGTGTAGTGGTATTTCATGCAGACTGGTGTGTCCAAGGTCCTGGGTTCGAGACTAAGAAGGGTATTTTATTTTGCTGCTGAGCAGCACAAGGACCTTGTCATACAAAGTGACTAAGGCACTTTTAAGCAGTTGTAAGTGGGTTTGCATGACGCTTAGCAATCCTTAGCTAAGCGCACACAAGCTCACACCCGCGCACCCCCGCTAACTACTGCTTAAAAGTGCTTACTCCCACTAACCCCCATGCTAATTTCTTTTAAAGAAAAGAAAATGGGGAGATAGGGAAGTGGTGAAAAATGGGGCACAAAGAGGGAAAGACAGTAGGGAAACCAGCTCGGGATGTGCAGGATGGGTGTAGGGAAGGTCCATAGCTGCCCATTTCTTTACCAGCAACAGCTGTGCATATGTATGAAATTTGGTGTGAAATTTGAAACCTTCCACCCCTGAGAGAGGGGTGAGGACAACAAAATATGTTGTACTGCCAATTAGAATTATCAGTTTACATGTCCAGTGGACATCTGTGCGAAATGGGCAGCTATGTATGGGGCGTAATTTTTTTGTGGGAACATATTGCCCTTTTTTTTTTATTTTTTTTTTTTAGGTGAGAGTGGAATGTGTGGTAGAGGAAGTAGGTATATTTGGGGAGGTAGGTTGGGGAGGTAAACAGACAAGACAAACAAGATGCATACAGGGGCGGAGTTTGACACATGGGGTGGGTGAACACAACTGATGGGGAAGGATGTTTGGAAATCTAAACTAATTCCACTAAACTACTAGGCGTCACAATAGATAATCAACTAAACTTTGATTACCACATTGACCTAACCATCAAAGCTGTTAATAAAAAGATTGGTGCTCTTTATAGACTTAAGCCCTTTCTAACAGCATCTACAAGGGTGTCTCTAGCCTAAACTCATCTTATCTCCACACTATTGTATGCCTCCCCATCCTTTATAAACCTTTCAAAATCTAACCTTCAGAAACTTGCCATGGCCTATCATAGCATTGCCAGGTTTGCCACAGGTTCCCCATTTCACACCCATCATTGTGTTAACCTCAGAAAGCTTGACTGGCTCGAACTCCAAAATCTTATTCTCCTACATCAATTAGTTATCACCTATGAAATCCTCCACTACCCTTCTAATACACCCATACTAAATAACCTTGTTGTCCCTTACAGGAATCTTACTTCCCTTCGTTCAGCCAACAAACTACTAGTTGCCACTCTCAAAACACACAACAAAGCTGGTGGCTCCTTGTTTACAAACGCCATTGGCTCATACTGGAATAAACTTCCCATAGAACTGACCTCTCTAGGCTCTTCTCAACTTTTCAAGAAACAACTGAGGAACTATTTTAAGTCTCACTGGCTATGCCCCTGCTCAAACCCTGACTGACCTGAGCATCCAACCCTCTTCTCATTTCTCTCCATTTACCTCTATGCCTGTCCCTATCACTAATACTACCCCTCTTCTGCAACTATCTACTATCCACTTGGATACTACTTTACCTCTGCAACCTGTGATCCCCCCCCAAATTTATAGGCTGCTCCCAGCTATGCAAATCTGCCTCTTAATCTATTGCCCTGGCACAAAACGATTATAACAATTGTGAATACTGTGAATACTGTAAATACCTTATAGACTCTTATGTAATTTACTACTTTCTTTCTTTTATGACTGTACTATTCCTACTACAGCAAAGAATTTGCAAACATAAATCATCACTCTATGTTATAGCTATAGCTTTGTTAAGTTTGCTAATTATAGTTTCGTTTAAGTTTTGCTAATTATAGTTATTGCCAAATTGCTTTAGTACCATTACAATGCTACATTGGACTAATTTTCTTGTCATGCTTATAATTTTGCATCCCGTTGTACTATTTTTATGTTACCTTCTAGTATATAGTGGAGCTTTTCTCCTCGGGCCTCTGCTGAAAATGGGCATGTATCCAGCCAGACTAGCCCAGTCAACAAATGTAAAATAAAAATAAATAAAAATAAAAATCGCAAGCCCATGAGCCCACAGATGGTAATAGTGGAACTGAGATCCCCACCCATGGGCAGTCACCACTGTTCCTTAACAGCCCTGAGGGTGGCTGTGCTGGGGGCTGAGTAGGACAGGCAGGCTCACCCGAGAGACACGCCACCCTCGCTCCAAGCTGGCATAGGGGATCAGCGACTGAACGCTGGATCTCCCTATGCACCACAGCCCGGACCCTTCAAAGGGTGACGGGTGGCCCTTCTCCATCCACGCTTGCACGGGGGGATGAGCCCCACCCCCTGCAGTGCTTCCACCCGACGGTGGCACAGGGCCAATGGAGGAGGGGAGCCCGGGCTGGGCATGGGAGCTGCTGGTGCCAGGTGCACTCGCCAACTGAGGAGGGACAGGTGGGTCCACTGGGATCGGCCTTCCCATATGTTTTGTGATTAGGTGTGTTTAATTACAACATAAACAACAGCATTCCAGATTAGTTGTAACAGCATGCAGTAATATTCCCATTAACCCAACACACCAAGGTTCCAACAGTTTAACAGCAAGCATAGCACATGCATATATTGAACGACAGTGGATATTCCAACAGCATGCAGGGATGTTTGGTAGCAACAGGCCACCATGAACATGGTGTTTGAACAGGGCACATGCATCAACATCAATGCAAATATTTATAAAACAATAGGACATATGTCCCAACAAATATTTAAGGTTACACATACCCATTGAGGTGTGGAATTGCATGGTTTATGCACATACAGTAGGGTGTAGAAAAAACCTCAGTTAACATCTTATAATGACTTTTTAGTCTACACTACATTCCCAGTGACTGCAGTTGTATATTCCCTACCAGTATTATTACACTTGCCACCATATATTAGGTTGTGTCATGGGTTTAGCTAGTTCAATTTATGTCTGACCCATATCTGACATACTAACTGTCCAGGATTCAGGTGTTACTGCTACATATTTCTTGTTTGCATTTATGTTTCTTTATCTACATATCTGGGATGTTTTCACATGACATTTTCACTTCGATTTGTACAGAACCCTGCATTTCTTAACACACACTCACATTTCTGGTGAATAATTACATGCTACATGTGTGCCAGGTTTACTTATTCATGCCAGCCAGTAACTGACTATTGTGGACTGTATATATGTTTCACAGCTACTAGCACTTCCATCACCCACTTTATATGGGACTGCATAACTCTGGGTTGCCAGCACATTTTCAAACAGTACTGTTTGTATAATGCAAGGGTACAACAACTTTTCAGACTCTGTGACACAGACACACTCTGGGTTTTAGACCTTTCTTAATGAGATTGCACACTTTTACACAGGCTCACTCCTTTATTTGTTTTAACGGTGTTTATGGCAGACATGTTCAAGACATATTATACCTTTATTAATAGGTTAGAGCAATCTTTTTTCAGGCTCACTCACTTATGTTATATGACAGTGCCTGAAGGGATATTATTCCAGAAATATGTTACCTTTCTTAATGGGTTACTACACTCTTTTTCTGCTTCTCTGATGTTTTTATCTGACAGTACATGCAGAGAATGTATTCAGGCAATTCTATGGCTGTTTTATTGAACTACAACACTTTCTTTCATGCTCTCTCCCATATTTTATATAACAATACATGCAGAATAATCACTAACCTGCCTAGTGGTGCAACCTTAGCAGCCTATCAGCATAGGCTTGCTGATTCACAGCACGGTCACCTGCAGCTGTAAAGTAAATGAAGGTATATTGAGACATACCTATCAGTTATACATACTCCATTATCAGTACTTACATACTGCATTCCATGGGTACATACTCAGTTGTGTGGCATTCTGCATCCCATGGGCCTCCTGTATCCACTGGTTCAGGCTGTCCTGCTTTCATCTCTTCAAGTCTGCATTGTGGTGATGGACCTGCTCACCAGTCCGGGGAACGCCTGTGGCACTGGTGAGGTCACGAGCTAACCTGTTCCAAGCCTCTGCCTTGTACTCCATCCCTTGGAACTGGCCCTGCAGGAGTCTTGTCTTGCGACGGTGGACTTGGAGCCAAACCATGTATTTGGACTCCTCGATGCCCCAACGTTGCGCTCGGAAGCGTGAACCCTCTCCTGCACCCGCCATTCAGACTGCAAATGTGAGCTACAATCAGTTATGGTGAATATTCCCACCTAGGGGGCTTAAATATGCCGCATTTCCTGCACTTTTTTGTGATTGGCCATTTTGTAAAATTCTCGGCTGACTGCAGACCTGCTTAGTAATGGTTAAATTACCATTCATAAGTTTATGAATGTTGATAGTGGCTGCTTCCCCTATGTTGTCATGGCTTAGTGGTTCTGTATTTTGATTATGATGCAAAGGGTCCTGGGTTCGAACCTCGTCGTTCATTTATTTTAATACTGTCTAGACAGGCTAGGGGGTGTGGCTGCATTTAAGCAACTTAGCTCTAAGTTGCTCCCCAGTGCCCTACAGTGCCCTGGTTGGTGCGGCGCACACGTCCGTGCAAACACATTGCGCTGAGTAAAGCACTTTTAAACTTTGGGCAACTCTATTTAGCTGGTTAAAGCGCTATTAAACTATGGGCAACTCTGTTTAGCTGGATAGAGTGCTATTAAACTATGGGCACCTCTGTTTAGCTGGGTAAAGCGCTATTAAACTATGGGCACCTCTGTTTAGCTGGGTAAAGTGCTATTAAACTATGGGCATCTCTATTTAGCTGGGTAAAGTGCTATTAAACTATGGGCACCTCTGTTTAGCTGTGTAAAACGTTGCTTAACACCAGGCTATCTGGGTCCCTTAAAAATATATATTTTGTTCATTGATACATTGGCCATGCACTGCTTTTAATAAAATTTTAATCATATATGTCTGGTATTATTTCAAATACTGATTTAAAACATAAATAAGAAGGGGAGTGGTGGGACTCGAACCATGAACACCTTCTCTTTGTGCATACGCTCGACCATTACACTATTGCAATTTGGTGTGATTTGCATAAACATTCTTTCTTATGCTCTTCCATGTCCGAATTGCTAACTTCAGCTAAGCAATGGGCACACCCGCGCACACACGCACAAATACGGGCAGCTATATCGTGGATTTAAAAAATATATATATATATAATTATTTACTTTATATAAGTGTGATGGAGGTTTACAGTGTCAGGGAGTGTGGTGTTGGGTGCAAGTACATTTGAGCGAACTCGCTCTTGTGTGTTGACATTTTGCTTTTTATAACCTTACAGGGGCATGCACATTTAGACTGCTCGGCAGTCGGACACGCCCCCTGCTTTCCTGCTCAGTCCATGTAAGAGTTACGGTTGAGTCAGCGTGCCTTCATGAATATTCATGGCACGCTGACGTCAAACCGTTCAACTGCAGCATCCGAGTAAGACTTATTAAGTCTTACACAGAGTATTAGTGAATCCGGGGGAGTATCATTAAGTATGTTTTATTTATACTGTTCTATTCATAATGTTTTAGTGATAGGCCACAATTGGTCTGTTTTACATGCTGTATTAGTGTCATGTTTTATAATGGTGTTTTATAGTAAGTTCTTAACATCTATTTAATAGAAGTACAATTATGTTTTAAATGTAGTAGTATGACTTTAACAACTTGATTGATTTTTTTAAGCATTGTTTTTCTTTGGTTGGCTGTGTCATGTGGTGTTTTGTCTGCTTTGATTATATAATGTGAATACTTTTAATTCACAATGTATTAAGTAACACTGAGGAAGGGATACTCCCAAAAGCTTTGTTTTCTGTTCTAGAAATAAAGTGAGTTTTCTATCTCATTCGTTTTTGGATGATTCTTCATTTCTAGTCAGAAATAATATACTAGTAATTGAAGATCTATTTATTAGAGAAACTGATAGTGACATTTGTACAGAGGATAATGAACAGTGAATAGTATTATGTTTGCCAATAGCAAAAATGCAGGATATGAGTAGGGCATTAGAATGCCTTAACGTAAGGAAGTAAGAAGTTATTTGTATTTATTCTGATATAAATTATGTCATCTTTAAGGAATGTCTGATTGTTATTAGGAACTTACAGTCCTATAATATGGCATAGCTTGTAGAGGTGTTAGGATATCTTTCACAAATCACCACTGAATGAAAAAATTTTTTTTGGGTGGGGGATGACTACATGAAAATATGGTCTAATTTAAAAAGTGGAAATGTGAAAACAAGCACACCTGATTTTGGAAATGTATTTAGACAGAATGGAATTCACTTGTCAAAACAAGAGAAAAAGATACAGCAGATATTTTGCAATTTTTCACTATCTCATAATAAGATCTTTGCCAGATCAGAAACATAACAGTTCATATATAACCAGTTCTGACATATCTGTGCTGATTGATTGTGCTAGGACCATTAGTAATAAAGTTTTATTTTATTTTATTTTTTTGGAAACTTTGTTACAGTCACACAAGACTGATGTTGCTGTTGTTTTGTGAAACATGATTAGAGAACAATGACTGGAAACCAGTTCTGTCAAGGTATAAATGTTTTTACTGTAACAGACATTCAAACAAAAATCGGGTGGAAGTGTTGTGATGTTATGCTAGGGATTAAAGATTGATGAGCATGCTGGTGCAGCAGTTAGCATTGCTGCCTCACAGAAAGAAGTTCTCTGGTTCGATTCTCGGCTTGGGTGCCTTCTATGTGGAGTCTGCATGTCCTCCCTGTGGTCACGTGGGTTTTTTCCAGGAGCTCCAGTTTCCTCCTACATCCCAAAGACATCTTGTATGTGGATTGGACAGTCTAAATTGGCCCTAGGCATGAGTGCGTGTGTGTGCCTTCCGTGGAAGGTTGGGCACCAGGCTGGCAACTTGACACCATAAAACTCCACTGCCAATCATGAGCAGACAGTTGATCTGCTGTGGCAACCCCTAACCAGGAAAAAGCCGAAAGAAGAAGAAGATTATGAGACCTGTGATTGTTCCATGTCTGATGAGACCAATACTATAAACTGTGTAACCATGACAATCCATAAAACCTTGGAACAGATAACAATTATTGGAGTGTGTAGTCTACCAAAGTCAAGTGCTGATGACATATAGGAATTCTTACATTGCTTGCATGAAACACAGGAGAGAAAAATAACAGGAGCATCAGACTTAAATTTGCCAGAAACCAAATGGAATAATATTGATTTAACAACATCAGTAAGGAAGTTATTTACAACATATGTTCAGGAACACCAGTGACTGCAGACTGTAAAATAAACTACCAAGGAAGACATCATACTAGTTATTGCTTGTGTTCATAAGAAAATGACTGTTACTTCATGTCAACTTTTACCACATTTGATGTACAGTCATCATGGGGTTATAAATGTTAAAGTAGAGCTAGGTAATTCTCCCAAGGGGGAATTCAATAAAGCCTACTCAGATTAATTTTCCATGTAGGCATAGTGGCATGGAGCGTATATGGAAGTAAGCAGCTGTGCAATCCAGTAAACTGAGCTGAGGGGCGTGCTTGAGTGTATGAGCATGGAAGTGTCCGTGGCATGCAAATCAACTCATAAGTGGGTGAATTGCATGCAAATGAGGGTGTTGGAGTGCTCCAGCAAGCAGATAGGCAGTGCTGCAGACCCCGTGTTAGTGTCCAAAATGTACACAGAAAAATTCTGTGTATATGAGATAAAAAAGTGAACATGGGCTGTAAAAGCCCAGTTAGAAGGACAGAAATAACATAGCAGACACATATATGTGCAAAACTATGCCCTGTGTGTCCAAAAAGTAATGGAAAATAATGTAAAATAATATATATTTTTAATACTAATGTTATGTTTGTGTGGCATGCAGGAGTGCCCAAACTTGCCGTTATACAAAAAGAAAATAATTAAAAGTGTAAAAACAAAAAAAAAATATGTGACAATAATCATTATAGGGCTTTGCAAGGAGTATGTACAATGGTAGATTTCTTTTGTTACTAAGGAGGCAGGGTCTTGAATAGTGTCATTTCTTGGTTGTGTGCATGGATCGTTATGCAAATGAGTTGGGGGTTACTGAATAGCAAAAATGGGTATCTGTGCCTGCAGATCACATCTGTGTAGCCCCAGAACTGTGTTGGTGTCCACAAAAGAGGTAGCTGACATCAAAAAAGGGTGTGTCTGCATTTCTTTAAGCATACTGGAGCCCAGCAGTGCCTGTTTGCACACCACACCGCTGAGCTGAGCAGGGGGGTATGTCCAGTGCCTGCTAAGCTTTGTTTAACTTTGGGGCACGTGTTTTAGCTAGTTTGAGCAAGTCTGCATGGCACGTCTATGGGGTATATCCACTGAGTGCTGAACATTGTTTATATCTGAGGGGTGGGATTGTGTGCAGTGCCGCAGTGCTTATCAGGGAAGGCTGTTTAAAAAAAGCCAGTTATATATAAATTACTGATGACTCCTGTACCACTTAAACTGGGCCATTAAAACAGTGATGATGATGTACTTGACTGATGGAACAAACCAGGTAGCAAACCACACAAGTTGTACCTAGAGCAGAGCACTAGAAAAGCTGCAAACACCCTACAATCTGATTTCATCCCCATACTCTACACCAATGAAGTATAAATGTGGAATTTTTAACTAAAGCAATACTAGAGGCTGCTGCAGCTCTGCTACATCTGTATGTGCAAGATGCTGAGGTCAACACTGCTGCTGCTGCTGACAACAGGCCTAGACTGAGAAGGAGAAGAGTGTTCAGGCCCAGGATAACCTTCCTGGAGCTACATCAGCTTGAGATTGTAGAGAGCTGCAGAGTGGACAGGGACATACTACAAGAACTCACCAAGCTCTGTCGCTCTCAACTCAGACCCAGAGCCACCAGATGGAAATCCATCTCAGTGGAAACAAAGGTATGTGTAGCCCTTAGGTACTTTCTAAAGACTAACTGGGGACATGATGGGGATCTCAGAAGCATCAACATCCAGGGTACTCCACCAGTTACTGGATGCCATGCTAACGCTTGCCAGTCTGCACATTTATTTACCCCACATCCCTGAGGAGAGGGCTATCAGTATGTGACTCTTCCACCATATAGGACACTATAGTGAGGTACTGGGTGCCATAGACTGCACTCATGTACACATCAAAGCACAATTCAGTGAGGAGGGTAGAGTCTACGTCAACCAGGAGTATCAATCATTCCACCAACTGCCAGGTTGTGTGCAATGCCCAGGGCATTATCATGAATGTTTGTGCTGGCAGCCCTGGCAGTTATCATGACACGCATATCTGGCATGCATCACAGCTATACCAGATGTTTGCCAGGGGAGACATTCCGAATGGCCATCTACTGGGGGATGCTGGCTATGTGCTGGAACCCTGGATGATGACACCCATCAGAAATGCACACCCACCCACCCACCAAAGAATGCCATAATGAGACACACGCATAAACTAGGAACATCATAGTGCATGTGTTTGGGCTGCTCAAGTCACGGTTCCTGTGCCTAGATATACCTGGTGGGGTAAACAATATGGTTGTGTGGAAACAGCTGTGGCAAAATCATTAGAGGCAAGGGATACACAGCCCCCCCCCCAGTGCCTAGGTCCCCACAGCCACACCCACAGGGAAACTCGGATGAGGAACCCCCTGAGGCTGTCCCTGTAGGCAGACATAAGCGTGCCCAGTATGCCCTGACCTTGGCCAAGAGACAATGAATAGCACATGCACTGGTATCCTAGGGTCCTAGGGACAGACACCTTACTCTGATTTGCCTACATAGTATAAAGGATGCCAGCTAGACCACACAACCTGTACCTAACCATGTATTGGCTGTGTACTGCATGCATCAGACAGAGTCAGCCCTGAAACACAGGCCTCTCAACCACTGTATTTGCAAGGTAAGTCACTATCCTATACAAGAAATGTAGGGGCAACTAGAATATGCCAGCATATATGTATGGACCCGCTGCATGTATGCAAGGGAACAGAGAGGGCTATTGGGCTACTTGCAAAGAACTAACAGCTACTTGGGACAACAAGGTACTCTGTCCAATACTGGGTGCCCCATAATATGCATTAGGCTACATGGATGGAAACCCCACTTCATTATGGGAGGGAAATCCCAAACAGTGGTGTCATAGGACAGATGCACAACTGTCAATGCCAGAGTCTCCTACCCCAACACATCAGTATTCCCATGCAACTGCAGTAACAGTATGTTTGCAAGGATATATCAGCAGACCACACAATACCAGGGCTGTCACAATGAACCTGGCCGCATGTTGCATTTTCCACAAAATGTAGGGGTCACAGTAGGGGTCATAGTGTATGTTTGTATGCCATTGATAGTACAAGGATTTATACCTCACTTTCTGCAGGCTGGTGTAGCTCACTTGGCTAAGGACATCAGCATGGTTGATGGTGTTGATGGTTCGAAGCTGGCTGCACCTACAACTTTTGCATGTGTGTTACTCTTATGGTAGAAGTCCCATAGGCTGTCATAACACCATAATCTGTTACTAGAAGGAATCTGGACACAGCCAGAGAAAATGGGGGGGGGGTTCCAAACCTATAGACATTATACTTGATCTGAGTAACCTAGAAGGTGGCTAGTATAAAGCCTGGTTGTAACAGATCAAATTAGCTGCAGTATTTAAAGACCATCACATAACTGTGTCAGTACTTATAGTAATTAAGTGGACTGCATTTTATAGTATATTACCAGATAAACACAACTGTATGAGGAACAGAGCAGACATATGTGGTGGAATGCTGGACATTCTACAAAAGCAGGTACAGTGAGAGGTATGAAGACTGTAACCCTGTGTGTGGTGTTACATCATGTACCTTAATCACATCATACCTCTTAGCTACTTAGAGCAGGGAATCTGGACAAAACCATAAACAATAGTGGGACCAAGGTCAAAATATAAGGAGAAGGATTAACTATTAGCCAGAAAAATGTGGAAAATTGATAGAATAATAGGTTTTGCATTAGCATGATTACCCTGATGTGTATGGAGTCAGTAACTCAAATGTCTCTCATCATATCCTAACATCAATCTATAATTTTGTCCCTAATGTGCCAGAAAATCACAATGCTATGTAAAAAATATCAAAAATATGATACAAAACTCTATGCATTCCATTACAATTTGTACCGTTGATAGGTAAGGGTCACATATTACATTCAGCAAACAGCTGGGGAATGCCTTGGATAAAATATCAGGGAAGTGATGCGCTATGGAAACAGGTCCAGCAGCCAATTGTCTGCAGCACACAAAATCCCAGACTGGAGTATAAGTAAGTCTGACCTGGAGTCACCTTGTAAGTTCTGGCAGTCACATTGGGCTTGCTCCTACACTTAGCTAACTTGAGCCTATGTCTGTTGCTTCATCTGCCCAAAGACCTGCTATGTGGATATATGTCTGTACAGACATACAGCAAAATATACATATCTGTCTCTCTCTAGCCCCCTCATGCTTGATTAGTGTATCTAGCAGTATGCTGCATATATATATATATATATATATATATATATATATATATATATATAGCTATGTAAAGTACAATGATGCATAGACTCCACACATACATCTACAGAACATATTTACATTACTGACACACACAACTACATTTAAGGAGACAACCCTGTTATACAGATTGAGATAGATATGTGCGGGGATGAACGAATGTACCCGCATACCCCTGACTGTTGCAGTTATCTGCACATACACATCACAATAGCCATCTGATGGCACCAGACCAAGGCTGCAACAGTACATAATCCACTCACCCACAGACCCCTGAGCCTGCAGGCTGTCACCCTGCAGACAGAAATAGGTATGCAGATAGTGTAATGTACAATGGGTGCAATGCACTCCTTGGACAGGCCATATTGTCCCTGCCCACATGTCTGCATATCCAACTGCAAACAGTCACATATGGCCAGACTGGTAGGTGTGCACAGTTAACAGGGATATGATCAAGTATCCCACCCCTAGGACACTAGATACAATAACAGTACCAAGCAGTATCACTCTGCAGACCACACATGCTGGCTAACATAAGGCCACTTTGTCTACTCCACAACTACTGTGCCTGCATCAACATATACAACAGACATAACCTGTGGTATGTGCGATAGGTACTGTGAGCTGTAGTGTGTAATACTAGTTAGGTAGCAGTTCTAATCTCACCTCCTCCAAGTGTGTGTGTGTGTGTGTGTGTGTGTGTGTGTGTGTTTTTGTGTGTGTGTGTACGTGTGTATCAATATATCCCCCTCACAGCACTATGGACATGCTCATATGCACTGTCTCCGGACAATGGTATGCATTTGTGGCCCTGAGACTGGCTGCTGGCCTCTAAAATCCTCCTATACAAGGCCTGCTGATGTTATCCACCTTAAGAGCACTGGCTGATAATGTAGTAACAGATAAATAGGTTGGTGCATGCAGTAAGTACTGTGAGCTATAGTGTGTAATACTAGACAGGTAGGAGTCCTAATCTAACACCATCCAACTCTGCGTGTGCGAATATATCCCTTTGTAGCACTTTAGACAAGCCCCTCTGGGCTATCTCTGTGCAGTGGGTATGCATTTTATACCCACTGACTACCTGCTGGCCTCAATAATGGCCTCTGTTACAAGGCCTACTGATGTCATCCACCTTAAGAGCACTGGCTGACAATGTAATAGCAGATAAACAGCATTGCACATGTGATAAGTACTGTGAGCTATAATGTGTAATACTAGATAGGTAGGAGTTCCAAAGTCACAGCATCTAACTCTCTGTGTGTGTGAATATGTCCTCTTGCAGAACTTCAGACAAACCCTGTGGTCTATCTCTGTGCAATTGTTATGCATTTTACGCCCCTAACTAGCTGCTGGCCTCAACAGTGGCCTTTGTTACAAAGCCTACTGATGACATCCACCTTAAGAGCACTGGCTGGCAATATAAAAGAAGATAAACATTGTGACACATGCAGTAAGTACTGCAAACTACAGTGTGTAATAACCGGATAGGTAGGAGTTCAAATCTCACAGCTTCCATATCTGTCTGTGAATATATCCCCTTGCAGCACTTCAAACAAGCCCCTACGGGCTATCTCTGTGCAATGGTTATGTATTTTATGCCCACTGCCTCGCTTCTGGCCTCAACATTGGCCTCTGTTACAAGGCCTGCTGATGTCCATCCACCCTAATTGCACTGGTTGACAGTATAGTAGCAGATAATAGATTCTGGTGTCACACAGATTCTGGTGTCATTCAAAGGGGATCCAGTATCTGTCTGCCTGGGACGACATGATTGACAGACCACGATGCTTTGCCAGAGATGGTCTGCACCTGTCGCCTCTGGGATTCAGGTTACTGGCTAAGGCTCTTGCCACCCCTATAGTGCCTTTTTTAGGCAAAGTTCAAAGAACAAAACCACCACCGTAACAGGTACAAGCATGCAAAATCTGAAGGTAATGCTACTCAATGCTAGAAGTCTAAACCTCAAAATGCACTCTCTCGAGGCACTCCTAAAAATGGAGAACATCGATATCTGTGCAGTAACTGAGACCTGGTTTAAGGCTTCAGAGAGCACCCCTGCAATACCAGGCTACAACTCTTACCACACTTTTCGGCCACCAAAGCAGGACCGAAACACTAAAGGTGGAGGAGTGTCAATATTCACCAAGGATATTCACACCACCAGGCTAGTTGCCCAACACAATGCATCTGAAATTCTCCAGGTGCAACTAACACTGCAATCCAAATTGTAGCTTGCTACAGATCCCCCACCATACCCCAAGATTCTCACTACACCTTTCTAAACATACTGGAAAATATTAAGATAGAACCAAACACCCTAATACTGGGTGATTTTAACTACCCTGCCATTAACTGGGAAAGCTATTCATGTACCAACACCTTTGCCCAACGGTTCTTGGAATTCATAAATTCCAACGCCCTGGATAAATTAATCCATAGTCCCACCAGGGGCTCCAATATCCTAGACCTGGTCATTACCAACATGGGAAATCGATGCTCCACACCTATGGTCACCCCCTCGTTAGTCACGTCTGACCATAAGCTAATCACCCTTAACATCAACATCCCACCCCCACCTCCCAGTAAGGAAACCTCCATAAACAAACTTCTCCAAGGCCAACTTCATGCTACTCAAATCAGAAGTGACAAACTTCATGACACCCATGCAGATGGGAGCTGAAAGTTCAACTGCTGAATCCTACACTAAGGCACTGTACGAGCACATACACTCAGGCATAAATTGTGCCATTCCAAATAGAACCAAGATGCTCTCATCCAAAAAAAAAAAAAGCCAATCTGGTGGTCCCCTGCCATAATCACACTTTACAACAAAAGGAAGAAACTGTTGCAGAAAAGAGGAAAATCCCAGGATGCAAAAAACTTCCTTACCAGCCTCAGTAAGAAACTGAGATCCCTCATAAAATCCTCCAAAGCTAGTTACGAAAATAAAATTGCCAAAGATTCCAAAGACAACAACAAGGCATTCTATAACTATGTCAAGAATCTAAATGGCAATGCTCAGATCTGCTCTGAGCTAAAACAGAATGGCATTAAATATACTGATCCCAAGGATATTGCCAATATCCTGGCAGATCAATTTAGTGCCAACTTCACCCCCCTCTCACCCCCTAAATGGCCCATCTCAATACCAGAAGATTGCCAAATTCCAGTAATAACAGCCACACAGGTAAAAAACGCACTCTCCAAAGCTAAGAATACAGCAGCCATGAGACCAGATGACATCCCGGGCTGTGTACTACATGAACTACAATATGAACTGGCACCTCACCTAAGTGTCATGTTTAATCATAGCCTAACCTCAGGTTTCGTGCCCACTGAGTGAGTGGCGCACAGCTACAGTTATCCCACTCCACAAGGGGGGATCCACCTTGGATCCCGGAAACTACCGTCCCATCAGTCTGACAAGCCTTATCTGCAAGGCCATGGAGAGTATTATCATGGAACTTATAAACAAAGACATTGGCAAGCTTCAAACACTGGACCCCACCCAGTTTGAATTCATGAAGGGCCGATCTTGTCTCCTGAACTTGATTGACTTCTTCGAATCAGTCTCCAGAGCCATGGACAAGGGTAAGGTGGTCCACACAGCCTATCTAGACCTTGCCAAGGCCTTTGACATCATCCCCCACTCTTGAATCTTAGATAAACTTACTAACCTGGGCATTAATCCCTACGTCACCCAATGGGTTGCTAACTGGCTTACTGATAGAACCCACACTGTAAAAGTAGCCGACTCCAAATCCAGCTCCAGACAAGTGACAAGTGGAGTACCTCAGGGTTCAGTCCTGGGACCGCTCTTGTTTGGCATCTACTTCTCTGAAGTACAGGCCAACACTAAGGGACTCTGGATAACAAAGTTTGCAGATGACTGCAAACTGGGAGCCATTATTGAATCCCCAAATGATGTGGATACTCTACAAAAGGGCCTTACAGAAACAGATGCTTGGTGCCAGAGCCATGGGCTCAAGCTCAATGCCAAGAAATGTATAGTTATCCCCTTTGGGAAAAACATGTATCCGTGAATTACCATATAGGTAGCAGTACACTAAACACCGAAAGTTTGATAAGAGACTTAGGGACACAGGTGGACAGTGGTCTCACCTTCGATAACCACATTGCCACAACAGTCAGGAAACCCTTCTATGTGGCACACCTCATCACTAAGGGCTTTTCATCCAGAAAAAAGGAGGTCATTGTCCCACTGTACTCATCCCTCATTAGACCCATTATAGAATACAATGCCCCATTTGGTATGTACCTCTCAAGACATCTGCAACAACTGGAAAGGCCACAGAAATACCTCACTAAAAGAATCACAGGCCTAAAGCAGATGCCCTACGCTGACCGCCTTAAAAAACTCCAGCTATACTCTGTCACATATCGTCTACTCAGAGGCGATCTTTGCTTAACATGCAAGGCCATGTCAAACCCAGAGCTGTTGGACATGCTACACTTAAAGAAATCCCAATCCCTCAGAGCCACACATTCCAGGGATATAAACCTTGTCATCACAATAAACAAAACATGCTGGAGGGATAGGTTCCTGACCCAGAGACTCCCCAGACTCTGGAATAGGTTGCCCATACATGTCAAGCAGAGTGCCTCTTTGGTCCTCTTCAAAAGGAACCTTGACGATTGGATGGGAAAAAGGAAATTCACCCCGGGGATCATGTCAGTCGCCCTGCTAGACAGGGGTCCAGGGAAGTAAATAGTGTGGGAAGAAATAGCCAGGGAATTGTTATGGCTAGGCTTGTATAGGCCCAACGGCTGATAGCCTAGTACCAACCTATGAACCTATGAACCTATAAACAGTGTGGTACATGCAATAAGTACTGCGGGCTATAGTGTGTAATACTAGACAGGTAGGGGTTTTACTCTCACAGCATTCAACTTGTGTGCATGTAAATATGTCCATTGACAGTATGCTTGCTTACACTGAACTTGATTTTAGCTGCTTTTCTGTAAAAAATAAATAAATAAAAATTCCTACCTTTCCTGTAACTAGTGTAGTCCACATACAGATTTGCTGTATCCATGACTGTATGTAAGCTTTTGAGCACCCAAAGCCTTTCTGTGTTAGAGGGAAGCCTTCTAGCTTATCAGTAGGATTAGTAAGCAACACTAGGTAGCCTATCTACCACAAGAGGAGTGATTTCTGGCCCAGAAATTGTAGTTTATTGGCTGTTTGGGCAGGTTTTCCATCTCTTTCAACTTCTGGTTTAAAAGCCCACGTTTGCACTTGTTTCCCACTTTTCCTGTAACTAGTCTAGTCCAGATACAGATTTTCTGCATCCAGGACTGTTTGTAAGTTTCTGAGCCCCCCAAGTCTTTCTGTGTTGGAGGGAAGCCTGTTAGCTTATCAGTGGGAATGGTAAGCACTAGGTAACCTATCTAGCACATAAGGAGTGGTTTCTGGCTCAGACATTGTAGTTATTGGCCGTTTGGGCAGTTTTTCCATCTCTCTCTCTCAACTTCCTGATTTAAAAGCCAGCATTTGCACTTGTTTCCCCCATCTTCCTGTAACTAGTCTAGTCCAGATACAGGTTTGCTGTATCCAGAACTGTCTGTAAGCTCCTGAGCCCCCCAAGCCTTTCTGTGTTGGGGGGAAGCCTGCTAGCTTATCAGTGGGAGTGGTAAGCACTTGGTAACCTATCTACCACATAAGGAGTGGTTCTGGCCCAGAAATTGTAGTTATTGGCCGTTTGGGAAGTTTTTCCATCTCTCTCAACTTTCTGATTTAAAAGCTCACATTTGCACTTGTTTCTCCCCTTTCCTGTAACTAGTCTAGTCCAGATACAGGTTTGCTGTATCCAGGACTGTTTGTAAGCTCGTGAGCCTCCCCAAGCCTTTCTGTGTTGGAGGGAATCCTGCTAGCTTATCAATGGGAGTGGTAAGCACTAGGTAACCTATCTACCACATAAGGAGTGGTTTCTGGCCCAGAAAATGTAGTTATTGACCGTTTGGGCAATGTTTCCATTTCTCTCATCTTTCTGATTTACAAGCCTGCATTTGCACTTGTTTCTTTCCTGTAACTATTGTAGTTCAGACACAGATTCTTAGTTTTAGCACTTGAATTTACTTATTCATGCTCAGCACTTGTTCAGAACTTGTTGTAAGCACTAAATAAGCTACAAATTACTACAGCGCTCAACCTTCCTCGTTACCCAGAGGAAAACAGTTTTTGTACTTACTTTCCTCACTTGTGTAGAGAAAAACAGCTCTTGTACTCACATTCCACACTTATCGAGAGGAAAATATTTTTTTATTCTGGCATATCCAAGGTTCAGCTCCCAGTGTTCTCTCCTGTCTGTCTGATGAATCTGGGCATATTGGGGCATTGTAGAAATTGGCACATGTACACAGACAACCCTCTCCTCCTACCACCCAATACTACAACCTGTGAGGAAATGCACTTATCTAGTCAAACTTGAGGTAAAGCTCTCTCCACACAGGAGGAGAAGGTAAACACTTGCACCACACCACACTCATCACATAGTCCCACTAAATCTACATCACCAAATCCACACATACAAACACAAAAACATTTGCAGAGGCTCTCAATAATAATCTGCTCAAGCAACACAGACTTCCAAAGCAGAAAAGCAAGCAACCCCACCCCCCAACACAACCCAAATGACATATAGCCCACAGACTCAGTGTGCCACACAATGACAGCCCACAAGGCAAAACAATGTACCCAACACACTAGTCATAGGTGACTCTATAGTCAGGCACAATGATGTACCTCTCACCAGGCTAAACAATGAGATGGTTACTGTCAGCTGCCTGCCAGGTGCCAGGATCCGCCACATAACCCACGCACTCAAGTCACTCCACAACAAGTACAAATATGACTCTGTCATTGTCCATGCTGGTGTAAATGACCTAAGATGTACCTCCCTGGACTACATGAAAAGAGACATGGAAGAGCTCTCCGATCTTGTAGCCTAGGCAGGTATGACCCTAGCCCTGAGTAGCATCCTGCCATCACCCAGAATGATACCACAGTACAAGGACAAAATGATTGACTTCAACAATTGGCTAACCTACTGGTGTCATTCTAAGAGGATCCAGTATCTGTCTGCCTGGGACGACATGGTCAACAGACCATGATGCTTTGCCAGAGATGGCTTGCACCTGTCACCCCTGGGATTCTGGATACTGGCTAAGGCTCTTGCCACCCCTATAGTGCCTTTTTTAGGCAAGGTTCAAATGACAAATTCACCACCATAACAGGAACAGGCAAGCAAAAACTGAGGGTAATGCTACTCAATGCTAGAAGTCTAAATCTCAAAATGCACTCACTCAAGGTACTCGTTAAAATGGAGAACATCGATATCTGTGCAGTGACTGAGAACTGGTTCAAGGCTCCAGAGAGCACCCCTGCACTACCAGGCTATAACTCATACCACACTTTTTGGCCATGTAACCTGGACTGGAACACCAAAGGTGGAGGTGTGTCCATATTCATTAAAGATATCTACACCTCCAGGCTAGTTGCTCAGCATAATGCATCCAAGGTTATCCAAGTGCAACTAACTCTGGGCAAAACTACAATCCAAATTGTAGCTTGCTACAGATCCCCCACCATGCCCCAGGATTCCCACTCCTCTTTTCTTGATATACTGGAAATTATTAGGGTTCAACCAAATACCCTAATAATGGGCGATTTCAACTACCCCACCGTTAACTGGGAAAACTACTCATGTACCAACTCCTTCGCTCAACGCTTTCCTGAATTCATAAATTCCAATGCCCTGGATCAACTTATCCACACCCCCACCAGAGGCAACAATATCCTAGAACTAGTCCTTACCAACATGAATGACTAGTGTTCCACACCTAAAGTCAGCTCCTCATCGGTCCAATCTGACCATAAGATAATCACCCTAGATATCCACATCTCACCCCCACCCCCATTAAGGAAACCACAGTAAATAATTTCTCCAAAGCCAACTTCATGCTTCTTAAGACAGAAGTGGCGAACATCATGACAGCCATTCAGATGGACAATACAGTTATGACTGCTGAATCCTACACAAATGCACTCTATAAGCACTTACATGAGAGCATGGATCGTGCTATCCCAAACAGAACCAAGACGCTATCCTCCAGAAAAAGAAAGCCAATCTTGTGGTCCCCAGCCATAAACAAACTGTACAACAGAAGGAAGAAACTGTTGCAAAAGAGAGTAAAATCGCATGAGTGGAGGAGCTCCCTGGTCAGCCTCAGTAAGAAGCTGAGATCCCTTATAATATCCTCCAAAGCTAGCTATGAAAACTAAATTGCCACTGATTCTAAGGACAACCACAAAGCATTCTATGGCTATGTCAAGAATCTCAATGGCAACACCCAGATCTGCTCTGAGTTATAGCACAACGGCACAAAAAATACAGAACCAACTGATATTCCCAACATCCTGGCAGATAGGTTCAGTGCTAACTCTCTTTTCACACCCTAAAGGGCTCACATCTATACAGGAAGAATGCAGAGTCCCTGTAATCGCAACAATGCAGGTAAAAGCTGCACTCTCTAAAGCCAAAAACACAGCATCCATGGGACCGGACAGCATTCCAGGCTGTGTTTTAAATGAACTTCAGAATGAACTGGCTCCCCACCTAAGGACCATGTTCAATCATAGCCTCACATCAGGCTTTGTGCCCACTGAATGGCACACAGCAATAGTTATCCCACTCCACAAAGGGGGAGCCACCACTCATCCTGGGAACTATCGACCAATTAGCCTGACGAGCCTGGTCTGCAAGGCCATGGAACGTATCATCATGGAACTCATAAACAAAGACATTGGTAACCTCCAAACTCTGGACCCCACCCAGTTCGGGTTTGTGGAAGGCAAATCATGCCTCCTGAACCTGATTGTCTTCTTTGAGGGAGTCACCAAAGCTGTAGATGAGGGTAAGGTGGTTCACACAGCCAATCTTGACCTCACCAAGGCTTTCGACACCATCCCCCATTTTGGAATTATAGCTAAACTCACTAAACTAGGTATAAATCCCTACATCACAAGATGGGTTTCCAACTGGCTCACTGACAGAACCCACACAGTAAAAGTTGCAGACTCCAAATCTGACTTCAAACCAGTGACATGTGGAGTACCACAGTGTTCAGTCCTGGGACCTCTCCTGTTTTGTATCTACTTCTCTGAAGTACAGGCTAACACAGAAGACCTCTGGCTAATGAAGTTCACAGATGACTGCAAACTAGGAGTCATCGTCAAGTCCCCAAATGATTTAGACATCCTACAGAAGGGCCTCACTGAGACAGATGACTGGTGTCAGAGCCATGACCTCTAGCTCAATGCCCAAAAATGCATTGTCATCTCTTTTGTAAAAACTCTGTACCCATGAACTACCACATGGGCAGAAGTCTACTTAAGAATGAATGTGTGATAAGATACCTTGGGACCCAGGTGGGCAGTAGTCTCTCCTTTGATAATCACATCACCACAGTAGTCAGGAAGACCTTCTATGTGGCACACCTCATCACAAAATGGTTCTCATCCAGCAAAAAAGAGGTAATTATTCCCCTCTACTCGACACTCATCAGACCCATTATAGAGTACAACGCCCCTTTTGGAATGTACCTCACAAGACATCTGCAGCAGCTGGAAAAGCCACAGAAGTACCTCACAAAGAGGATTATTGGCCTCAAACAGATGCCCTAGACTGATTGTCTCAAAAAACTCCAGCTTTACTCCGTAGCATATTGCCTATTTCGAGGTAATCTCTGCCTAAAGCTATGTCAAACCCAGACCTGTTGGACATGCTACACCTAAAGAAATCCCAATCCCTCCGAGCTACATGCTCTAGTGAGCTAAACCTTGTCACCACAATAAACAGGACATGCTGGAGGGATAGATTCCTGCCCCAGAGACTTCCCATCCTCTGGAAGAAGCTACCCATCCTTGTCAAGCAAAGTTCCTCATCAGCACTCTTCAAGAAAAATCTTGATGAGTGGATGGGAAATAGGAAATACACCCCAGGGATCACTTCTGTGGCTCTGCTTGACAGTGGCACAGGAAAATAACTTTCTTGTGTGGCATAAGCCAGGGAACCTTGTTGGCTAGGCTTATTTAGACCCTTGGGCTGATAGCCTAGTACCTACCTATGGACCTGTGAACCTATGTGGCTTATTCCTGTGTGTTTTTTATGCATTTTATGGCCCTGTGACTAGACGCTGGCCCTAAATAGCCCTCTTCTATATAAGCATAATTGATGTCCACCACCATCTACAGTAGTACATGCAGACTACCCAGGTGACATGTATAAAGGGTAATAGAGTGTGTCACAGGGTATGAAAGCCTGATAACACTGACTGACCCTATTGTCCCTGACACAATGTTCTACACATATGCATATCTGATGGCCGCCTCCATCTACAGTTGTATGTGCAGACTACCCAAGTGACATGTATCAAGAGTAGAAGAGTGTGTCACAGGGTATGAAAGCATGATGACGCTGACTGTCCCCATTTTCCTTGACATAATGCTCTACACATATGCACCTAGGAAGCCATGAACATAGCCTGGCATACCTTGTTGATGTCATATCTCTGCTGTGCTGTCTTCTTTGAGGGAGTCACCAAAGCTGTAGATGAGGGTAAGGTGGTTCACACAGCCTATCTTGACCTCACCAAGGCTTTCGACACCATCCCCCATTTTGTAATTATAGCTAAACTCACTAAACTAGGTATAAATCCCTACATCACAAGATGGGTTTCCAACTGGCTCACTGACAGAACCCACACAGTAAAAGTTGTAGACTCCAAATCTGACTTCAAACCAGTGACATGTGGAGTACCACAGTGTTCAGTCCTGGGACCTCTCCTGTTTTGTATCTACTTCTCTGAAGTACAGGCTAACACAGAAGACCTCTGGCTAATGAAGTTCACAGATGACTGCAAACTAGGAGTCATCGTCAAGTCTCCAAATGATGTAGACATCCTACAGAAGGGCCTCACTGAGACAGATGACTGGTATCAGAGCCATGGCCTCTAGCTCAATGCCCAAAAGTGCATTGTCATCTCTTTTGTAAAAACTCTGTACCCATGAACTACCACATAGGCAGAAGTCTACTTAACAATGAATGTGTGATAAGATACCGTGGGACCCAGGTGGGCAGTAGTCTCTCCTTTGATAATCACATCACCACAGTAGTCAGGAAGACCTTCTATGTGCACACCTCATCACAAAATGGTTCTCATCCAGCAAAAAAGAGGTAATTGTTCCCCTCTACTCGACACTCATCAGACCCATTATAGAGTACAACACCCCTTTTGGAATGTACCTCACAAGACATCTGCAGCAGCTGGAAAAGCCACAGAAGTACCTCACAAAGAGGATTATTGGCCTCAAACAGATGCCCTAGACTGATCGTCTCAAAAAACTCTAGCTTTACTCCGTAGCATATTGCCTATTTCGAGGTAATCTCTGCCTAAAGCTATGTCAAACCCAGACCTGTTGGACATGCTACACCTAAAGAAATCCCAATCCCTCCGAGCTACATGCTCTAGTGAGCTAAACCTTGTCACCACAATAAACAGGACATGCTGGAGGGATAGATTCCTGCCCCAGAGACTTCCCATCCTCTGGAAGAAGCTACCCATCCTTGTCAAGCAAAGTTCCTCATCAGCACTCTTCAAGAAAAATCTTGATGAGTGGATGGGAAATAGGAAATACACCCCAGGGATCACTTCTGTGGCTCTGCTTGACAGTGGCACAGGAAAATAACTTTCTTGTGTGGCATAAGCCAGGGAACCTTGTTGGCTAGGCTTATTTAGGCCCTTGGGCTGATAGCCTAGTACCTACCTATGGACCTGTGAACCTATGTGGCTTATTCCTGTGTGTTTTTTATGCATTTTATGGCCCTGTGACTAGACGCTGGCCCTAAATAGCCCTCTTCTATATAAGCATAATTGATGTCCACCACCATCTACAGTAGTACATGCAGACTACCCAGGTGACATGTATAAAGGGTAATAGAGTGTGTCACAGGGTATGAAAGCCTGATAACACTGACTGACCCTATTGTCCCTGACACAATGTTCTACACATATGCATATCTGATGGCCGCCACCATCTACAGTTGTATGTGCAGACTACCCAAGTGACATGTATCAAGAGTAGAAGAGTGTGTCACAGGGTATGAAAGCATGATGACGCTGACTGTCCCCATTTTCCTTGACATAATGCTCTACACATATGCACCTAGGAAGCCATGAACATAGCCTGGCATACCTTGTTGATGTCATATCTCTGCTGTGCTGTCTTGCCATCCTGTGCGGGTGTATTTCCGCCATGTGTCCATAGTTGTACCACTCAGTCTCCTGGGAAAAATGCACACCTCCATGACACACCTGTCATTCTGTAACACTACTACCAGTGTACCATCAGGCAACAAAGATACACAATGTTTGATGTGTACTCCTAACACATGCCAGCATACAGTACCTGTCATGGTCCACAATTGCCATGGCATAACACTACTGTACTACACAAACACATTTAAAGTTATATGGTCACCCTTGTGCATCATACACATATATGCAGGTTGCTGCATCGATGGCATGGATGGCAGGGATGTGGCACATGTATCATCACATGCACAGTGGGTAGTGTGGTGGTGCTGGAGGCCTAGGCTGTGCCAAACAGTTGACAGCTGTGTGGTTCAGGAAGAGGTGCTGGTGACATGGCTCATGGACTGGTGCTATGTGTGTCTGTAGGTGACCTGCATGTGACAGTGGTGTTAGAGTGTGTGTGTGTGTGTGTGTGTGTGTGTGTGTGTGTGTGTGTGTGTGTGTGTGTGTGTGTACACATTCAAGTTCAGTGCTAGCCATACACATGCATATGTTGAACAGCTATGGACCATGTATTGTAGAGTGGACAGTTCACTTTCTCTCATCATGAACACTGGAAGTGGCTCCTCCAGGAGTAGGATGGGAAGCACCATGCCAAAGGTCAGATGCGGTGCTAGTACCTGACAGTGACTACTGTCTGCTGGGCCTGTGTCCCCCATGAGACTGCCCAGGACCACATGTCCATGGCCTGCCACATCATGATGTGGACAGCACACCCCTCTGTAATGCTAGAGGTGCTGCCACTATGGGATCATGAGTGTGCATGGCCACGTGGACTACCAGAAGATGGTGTTGCTGGCCTACATTCACAGGTCTGACACCCAACCACAATCACATGTTCCAGCACAGACAATGTGCACTCAAACACAGACACTGTCTGAGCCCATTGTCATCAGTGAAGCATTCCATGGCATCACCAATGTGGTGGAGGCAGTCATGGGTATTAGACTGTGCTGCATCCATAACCCTAAGCATCCATCTAGTGTTGCATTCAGCTCCTGTGCCTCCATGATAGCCCAAAACATGCAGTGAGTGACCCGAAATGTGACACCTGCAACAGAAAGTGTAAGGGCAGCAGTCCTCCTTCGAGCACCCCTGTCAATCTGCCTTTGTGGGACCTTGCCAGATCTCTGGCTATGGCCAGTGTCTAGACTCACTGACGCTATATTTCTCATACTGTCCTGTACTATATTACCATGCTCTGACTGTCCAATATCTGTTGCCTCTGGTGATTGGGTATGTGTGGGCATACTGTCTGTGTGCGGGGACAATGGGGCCAGAAGAGGGATGTCGAACTCTGAGACAGATTCAGCCACCAACAACCTCACCTGTGTCTCACTATGGCCACCATCATCATCAGAGTCCGATGAGACACTGACAACAGGTTCTAAGGGGAACAGACACCAACCCTCCTGTTCAGTTGTGAGAAGCAAGAGAAAAGCAGCACATTGCCACCTGCACTATTATGTATGGTAATCCACATGGGCTTATGCAGATAAGGATCCACAACTGCAGTAAATGTCCAAGATCTTCTCATCTCTGGTCCCATGCACAACACACACACCCACATCAACATACACAGACAATCCAGGACCTGTATAACATGCATGTCAGCAACATCCAGGTGATGTTCCCAGTTCAATAACCTGTTAGGTATACAATATGACAGTGTATCTGACAGAACTACAGATAAAACCCACCCATTACACCTATCTTGACAATGATATGTCTATTGTAGTACCACTGCCTCAAGTATGTACCTTCTCCCTATTGTGTCTGAATGGGCATCTTGGAGTAATTGTTGCATGTATATCAGGCTGTGTAGTTGCTCATAACTATAAGTGCAAAGATGTTAATGTTTGTACAAATAAACACCTGTCATTCCCTAGGTTATGCACTGCAGTTAACTGCTCTGAAATGCAACATACAATTATTCTACCGTAGCTAAGGAGAACACTTGTGCAAAAGGCAAAATGTCAGCCCTTAATGTTCATAGGGTATATCTGATCAGGCAAAACAACAGCATGACACTTACCAGGTACAGGACCACAAACTCCACCCACACCTGACATACCTGCGAAAAGGTGAGGGAGAGGAATTGTCAGCAACACCAACTGTCACAGTATTACAATGTAATATGTGTGTATATCCACATGTACAGTAGCTAATGTGATACTGGCTATATGGCTGACATTCTGAGTATATGTGCACAGTTTTGGTGAAAAGCCAACCCCCCACCCAATGTAGATAGACCTGACAACCATGTACTGGTCTATAGAGCCTGCCACAATGACTGCAGATGTATTATACTGGTGAACAGAGTCGGCTCACCTGGATGCTCCTCTGATGTGGATACTGTGGCACCCACCTCCAGGATATATGGTGTGATGGTTGTCTGGGAGCTCTGGGTTTATTGTACCTTCACCAGGAATTCCACTGTGGCTGAAAGTGGTTGGTGTGTTGTAGGCCCTCCACCAGTGGCAACACAATCCCTGGAAACAGCATCTGCCCTTTGTTGTGCAGCATTGACCATGTCAGTGGCCCGGTGTTGAACCTGCTCTTTGGTCCTGTCCTGTTAGCCAATATCATTAACAGCTCTCACAAGGTCGGTCCACAATGCTGCCCACTGTTCTTATTTGTGGTGACCCCCTTGAGAATAGGATGTAATGGCTGAGTCTGAGGGCATCCACTTTAGAATCATTTTCTGCAAATGAAAATGGAGGATGTCTCTGTTGATACATCATACCTGCAAGACAACAACAGGTGAACACATTACAGGACAAGATACATGGATGTCCACTATGTACAAACCCTACACAACCAAAATGGGCTGCACTATCCACCACTCTTTCACACGTCATACCCCACAGTCTATCAACACACTACATGTGTGGCTATCACCAAGGTAGTAGCAATACAGGTGATGTCCCTGTGTGCCGTGACAGAGTCAGCTGTATGTCTCTATACCCATCACTGCAGTCTACTGTGGTGTGTCCCTTAATGGCAAAGTCCCACTATGTCATACTGCCACTGTCGGACAAATAGCTGTGTGCTATTACAACCATATGCGGAAAGCCCAGCAACACAAGTGTGCCACATTGACAGACAGCAATTCAAACCTACTGTAATATATCTTCCCTATAGGCATCACACCTTTCCACTACACAGATGTTTGCAGAATGTGAACGTGCGCCTCATAGATGTGATCCTATTGGCACACACATGTGGATGTCTGACAAATGTTGGCCAATCATTGATGGTTGTTGTCAGAATATAGAAAATCTGGCTGTCACACACCAGACCCCTCAGAAAACACTTATGCTACAGTTAGTCTATGCATACTCTTACTTTGTATGGCCAATACGTATACTCTGTCACTGAGTTTGGGCCTGTGTCCCCCCACTAATTATGGATATGACCTGAATTCCTGCTGTAAGCGGTTGATAGGTATGTTATCCATAGCTCTCAAGCAATGAGGTACAAATGTCAACAAAAGAGTTACATAGCCAGACAACAGCAGGGACAGTCAGGAATACCTTTACAATGCCAGAAGTATTTGTGTGTGACATTGACAGACTGAGAGGAGGTGAATTACACTACATCATTTGATGTTACAGCTGTGTACACCCTTACTTACTGTCAATATGTCTAACTCATAATCCACAAGCTTTCCTACAACAGCTGACCACTGTAGGAGGGGGTAACAGGGGCAGAGCTGTGACTTGAATCAAAGCAGGGAAAATTGGGAGGCACACCTGTAGCGGTTGGACAGCAGAGTATCCCCAACATGTCAATACTATAGAGGTACTACAGGCCTACTGTTGTAATTTATATTCCCCATACCTCCATCCTACCATCTGCATCCCATTATATGGGGACATATATTACATACCTGGTAGAGTGAAGTAATCCTATTTTGACCAGAACCTCTGCAAACAGCTTGCAAAAACATTGTTTGCATGTGTAAAGCAACATACGGACCTGTTCCCCATAAGCAGTTAATTGCCTTTTGTAGGTAATGTTCATTAACATGTGATTGCCTGTGTGGCAATCTGTGGCTCATACTTACTAATTGCATCTAAAACAGCTGGTTGCACATTCATTAGCCAATGACATGGCACCACAGTGCAATATTTAAGGGCTTCATGTAGGCCTTGGCTACTTTCTTAATCATTGATATGGACATTAGTGAGGTGTAGGTACAAATATTGTCCACTGTTGAGATCTATGAGGTATGTCCTCAGTTTTGCATGATATGTCTGGCCATTGTCCCATGACATTGTGATTATCTGACAGTTCAGTGGTAAACATTGTGGGTTGTGGTGAGTAAGGAGACAGAGAGATATGTGAGTGTCAGATGTCATACCCATCAGAATATGCATACTGATGCAGTAGCTATTCTCTCAGCTCACTATCTTTGTAGGGGCAAACTGTGAAACATGTCCCTGTCACTGGACCTCGGACCCACCCACACACTTTATGTATGGTTTTGTCTGGATCCCTTGTTCTAGGGGGGTTTGAGGTATGGTAGGTCTGTAGCAGCTAGCTTAACATACAGCTGCAAATTTTCCTTGCTGCAGCCTAGGACACATAAGGAGGAGTTTGAACACTTTGGTGGTCAGCAAGC
Source organism: Protopterus annectens (assembly GCF_019279795.1). Taxonomy (NCBI): domain Eukaryota; kingdom Metazoa; phylum Chordata; order Ceratodontiformes; family Protopteridae; genus Protopterus; species Protopterus annectens. The sequence continues at coordinate 760,142,508 of NC_056732.1, read as the reverse complement.
TGCACATGTAACGAAGGCAGCAGTGTCAGCTTTGTCATCACAGCAAAGCTAGGGTAAGGATACGCTTTACAGTCCACTTGAGGCATGTGCTTAAGGTACATCTGTTATGTGACAGTGCCAATCACAGAGTAGTAGGCAAAATATAGTTAGGCTATACGAATATGTGAAGTATGTCCCTACCTACAAGCCTTAGACTTGCAAACATGGGTAGCAGTTAATTCAGTAGCAGCAACCTGTGTATGTTAAAATTGCATGACTCAGTTATTACTTGCTGTGTTCACAACAATGTAATTGAAGTGCAACACACTTGATTCAAACAGAGGACAGTGGGTGGTAAAAAGTACTACTTTCAAGGCATTTAATAGACTGAGCTAGGTCTGCAGCAGCTATAGTTGCAAGATATATGTGCATATGGGTCTACTTCGCTTCACCAAAATCGCATTTCACCGACATTCGTTTATTTGAGACCAAATCACCTAAAGTTCACAACACTGACAACTCATTTCACTGAATCTCATTTTACTGAATTATAAGCTATAGACTTGATGTGGCATTGTGTAGAGTACTGTCAGGCAAGTAAAAGGTATATGCCCTTTTCCCCACTGTAGTGTGACCTGGAGTTAGTATATATAGCTGGAGAGGTGTGGGGCATAGCCCCTCAGTTAGTTTAGTTTTATATTGTCGTTCTTTTGTTAAAAGGATATATAAGTAGTTTTTAAGTTGTGGAAAGAGGTAGCCATTAGTTTTGTGAGTTTGTTTGTGCATGGTTTCCCATTTAGTCTTGAGAAATGTAACATTTTAAGATGTAGGTGAAATGAGTTTTCAGTGTTTTGAAATTTAGGTGATTTGGTCTCAGTGGAATGGGATTTCAGTGAAGTGAAGTACACCAATGCATACATACAGTCTGGTTTTCAAAGACAGTTGTTCTGCAGCAGGGTCCCAGTTGTACACATGTACTTTGCCATAGCTGCCATAGCAGGTGTGTTTAAAGATGCTGCTGATAAAAGGGTACATTTACCTGCTATTCCAGTCCTAATGTACATCCATTATTATTTATTCGGCTGTGTATTGGTGTACTTTTTGCATCAGAGTCCTAGGGACACTCCCATTTTCCCAGTACATGTACTTGCAGTCTGTCAGTGGCAATCAGTATATTTTGCTGGAAAAACCTGTGGCAATTAAGAAGTGAGTGACCTAGCGGGCTAATGTACTATTTTAAAGTTGATAGTGGCCTGGGATCGAGACTTGGCTGGGGTGGTTATTTTGTACATGTGTTTAACACTGTGAGAAACACATAAGATCATTAAGGCACATTAAAGCACTTTTAAGTGGGTTTGCACAATGTGCCGCATTACAGCGCTCTGGTTAGCTCTGCACAAATCCGTGCTAAAAATTTAAAAAGAAAAAGGGGGTGATAGGACAGTGGTGAAAAGGGGGCAAGGAAGGGAAAAAACATACTGAAAGGCAAGTAGGGATTTGCAGGATGGGTGTAAGGAAGAACCATAGCTTTCCATTTCTTGTACAGCAACAGCTGTGCTGTTTGACAGATTTTGTGGATGAATTTGGACTTTCAAATCCCAGAGAGATGGATGAGGACAACACAAATTTATTGTCAAGCCAATTGGACCAAATTAGTTGTGTCCAGTGGACACGTGTGTGAAATGGAGAGCTATGTATGCAGTGATACTTTCTTCTGTGGGACAGGTGCCTTTTTTTGTAAGGTGAGAGTGGAATGTTGAGGAAGGAATACAGGTATGTATGGTGAGGTAAGTTGGGTAGCTGACAGACAAGACAGCAGACAATGGTGGTATGTGACCCATAAGGAGGGTAAACACCTTGGATGGGGAAAGTGTTGTGGAATCTCAGAAGCATGTGTCTCCAGATGGCAGTAGCATGAATGAGCTCCCCCATGAGCAGACAACACTGCTTCTTCACTGCCCTGAAGTTGGCTGTGCTGCAGGCTGGGCACCAGGACCAGCAGGCCCCATCAGGTTGTCAAGTCTGTTCTCAATCCAGCTCAGGCTTTGTTTATAACTCCTATGAACTATCCTGCACACCATTGTCAGTAGTTGTTCTTGGGTGACTGGCATCCCTCCACCACCACTCCCAGGTATAAGACAAGCTCCATCCCCTGAGGCAATTTCACCCGAAGCTCGTGCAGGGCAAGCAGAGGGGGCACCACAGGCCTGGGTCCCATACTCGCTGGCACCCGGAGCCATGACTGGCTGAGGTAGGTTAGGCAGATAAGTAGGAACCACCCTACTCTGTCATGCTGTGGTGATACTGGTATAACAATGTGTATATGTTAGATAAACACAAAAGCCAGAAGAAGTAGCTGGATTGAACCCACTCAAAGTAATGCAGGCTGCAAATCCCCACAAAGTTGTAGAATGCAGAATCCACTTTATTACCTTCAGACCAAAAAAAAAATCCAAGGATGAGCGCTTTCATCCAGAAAGATCTAGACTTCATCAGACAATTTACCCCACATAGTTACTTCCTTCTTATATAGTTCAAACATGAAGTTCCACCCACTGCTTGACAGGCATGGGGATAGAACCCAATAACAGTGACTGCAGAGGACATGTGCATCAAATGTATTCATTGACTGCAGCAACCTTTAACAGACACTCCAGGCATATAGCCATACCAATGATTACACATTTTATTTCTTTTATTTTATTTTTATTAGTGTTATATTTATTTACATTATTTTATGCTGTATATTCACATACCTGGTAATGATTTTAACAGTCTGTGACATCTAAGCACACAGTTATTTACCCAGACTATGGCCTAACTCACCCATTTTCCTGTAGTTCCTGTGGAGAAAAAATCTGTAATCATTGTGTGACTGCTACTGTAATATATAGTGGTATATGGCATTGGATTCAAACCCTGTTCTGTGTGTGGCAAAATGTAGATTATACAACGACCCCCCATTAATATTCCAAAATGTGCACACTGACTGGCCAGCATACACGTTGTAAATCAGAGTTATAGTAATGGAAAAAGGTCCGGTCGCCCGGACTTTTTCCATTAGTATAACTCTTTTTTTTTTTTTTTTACAGCAACGGAGAATGCAAGATCTCCTTTGCTTTTTACAACCTGTAAAGTTTAACATAGCGAGACAGCTTTAAAAAAAGCAGCAGAGCAACTCCGTTGCTTTTTTTAAAGTTGTCTCGCTATGTTAAACCCATTTAACATAGCGAGACACTTTAAAAAGCAACGGAGATCTTGCTTTCACCGTTGCTTTTTTCAAAACTGTCTCGCTATGTTAAATGGGTTTAACATAGCGAGACAGCTTTAAAAAGTAGCAGAGATTCTCCGTTGCTTTTTTTAAAGCTCTCGCTATGTTAAACTCCTTTAACATAGTGAGACAGTTTGTAAAAAGCAACGGAGATCTTGCTTTCTCCATTGCTTTTGCCCACAGCTCTGATGTACTGTGTAAGTATATGCATTCACATCAGAACTGCCGCAGAATGCCAGACAGCTGCGGAAGGGCAGCAAGGAGGCATTATACAATGCCATTATTAAAGAAATGTAATTTTTTTTCTTAAATAATGTCATTGTATAATAGCAATAACCCACTTCTGGGTGTGGGTAATGCTGGATTTACCCACGGTTGTCTTTGTTTGGCCACTCAGGCTTCGTCCTCATGACCAAACCACACCAACCATGGGTAAATCCAGCATTACTCACACCCAGGCGTAGGTTATTGCTATAGTAAGTGCTGAGACAGAATAAATGAAACGTAGAGTAAGAAATACACCAGATATGAAACAGAATATACATTAAGCTTCCAAACTGTATCAGTACTTCAGCTGACTGGCCAAGATTCTTTCCAGTATTTTTTAAGTTTAACTGTAGAAATAATTTAAACAACTGAAAGATTATATGAATAAGAAAGTTACTATCTTCATTGTATGGAAGGGTAACATGAATTATTGAGATTTATTTATTTATTTAGGTTATAGTTAGTTAGTTCAGTTTGCATTTTAAGGTAGTACACTGACCACAATAAACCATTTGTATGGTTTCTCAGGCAAACCTCTGCTGTTTCATCCCTTTGTAGTTCATCTAAATAAGACCTGACACCATGGATGGGCACTTTCTCAATTTCTCTGCCACTAGATTGGTAGATATGGGCCACTTGAGACAATGTAGGAATTGTCTCATGTTCACTGCCAACCAATTGATGCTTAGAGAAATGTATACAGTATGTGAGAGATGTTATTATATAATGTCACTGGAGGCAAGTCCCTGATACAAAAGTAATCAAAATAACAATTAAGTCATCAGTAACATAAGCATTATGCCTGCCTTACATGGTATTGAACTAACACATAGGCCATCATATGCTGAGTCACAAAAAGCAACCTTTCTAAACCCCAAAGACCTTATAGACATTCATTCTACAAAAGTAGTCCTCAGCAATCCCAAAAGCACTCCACCAAAATAGAAACAAATAGAACACACACAGCCACACCCTTTACAGCCTCAGCCTTAAAGCCCATATGACAAGCTGACACAGTACCCAATATCTTAGTCGTAGATGACTCCATTGTGAGACATACAGATGTTCTGCTCACTAGGCTAAATGATAAAAAACACAGTCAGTTATTAATCAAAGGCCAGGATGCATCAATGTACTCACACACTTAAGTTATTATACCAAAAAATACCACTATGGCTCAGTCATCATCCATATGGGTATACATGACCTGAAACACAGCTCCCCTGGACTATATGAAGAAAGATATTATGGAGCTCTCTGACTATGTGCCCCAGACTGGCATGTGCCTAGCACTGAGAAGCATGCTACATTCACCAAGGATGGTGCCACAGCATAAATGAAAAATTACTATCTTCAATAATTAGATTAGTTTCTGGTGTCATTTCAAGGGTGTACCATATTTGTCAGCATAGGAGGATTAGGTCAACAGACCACATTACTTTGCCAATGATGGTCAGCACCTGTCCCCTCTAAACATTCAAATATTAGCTAAAACATTTTCTTCCTCCATAGTGCCCTTTTTAGGCAGTGCCAAAGTAATAAGCTTTCTAACATAGCAATAACAACCCAAGGGAATCTGAAGGCATTACTGCTTAATGCCAGGGGCCTAAAATAAACAAAAAAACAAAAAAAAAAAACTCTACTCTGTTGAGAATGTGAATATCTGTGCAGTTACTGAGACATTATTTAAAGTGATAGAGAGCACCCTGGCTGTGCAGAGCTACAATGGCTTCCACATTTTAGCTACCTAATATACAGGCAAGAATGAAAGGTGGAAGTGTCTCAATATATGTCAAGAGCAAGCTCACCATAAGACTTGTCAAACAGGATGACACACTTGAGCTTTTCCATGTCCATAGTTACATAGTTAAAGTCCCATATTATATCAATTAAGCTATAGGTCACCCTGTATGATCCACAGAACCCCTAGCTCATAGTTGATGTGATGTCCCTCCTCTGGGCCAATAATGAAAGAGCCTAAATCCTCACCTTTTACACTGGTGGGGACCATTCACTTAGAACAAAAATTTGCAGCTCGCTGCACCAAGCACAATTTCCCTTAAGATCACACATGGAGAACACTCCAGACCTGGGGCTACACTTCCTCTCTCTCCAGGCCCCAAATAAGACTTCACCTTTCTCTCTGTAGAAATCAGTGTTCTGTGTCCCTATTCCATGTAGCTCACGCACACACACAGACACACACACACACACACACACACACACACACACACACACACACACACACACACACACACACACACACACACACTCTCTCTTTGAGATTTGGTTTTCACACACACACACACACACACACACACACACACACACACACACACACACACACACACACACACACACACACACATACAGGCAGACACACACACACACACACACACACACACACACACACACACACACACACACACACACACACACACACACACACCCCTGGAAAGGCTGGCACAGATTTACCAGCCATGACCTCTCTACCAAGAGTATAAGGTAGATTCACTGCCACCAGCCAGCTTCTTTAAGTGATTACCAGGGTATCCAATTGCTCTTAGTAAAATTAACACTTATACAAATAGTAGTGTTTCCAAGCAGCAAGACTTTCAGGAGTGCGATGCCACAGTGTCAATAAATAAATATAAGTACTCTCAAAGGTTAAATATTTCCAAAAAAGACCAGCAACAATGAAAAGTATACATTTATTTAATAATAAATAATAAAAGAAAATGAAAATGTGAATATCTATTTATAATAAGCACTAGAGTTTCAATCACAGGAAATATTAAAAATAAGACAGATGGAAAGATTCACACAGATACAGAAAAACAATACTTAACTAGTCTCACTATATTTTCCTGACTGTTCTGAAGAATTATTATTTCTTACTTACTTCATAGAACAAGGCAAGGTGATGTGGGTGAGTTGTCTTTCTTGTCAGGTTTCACAAACAGACTTCCCTGAGACTTCTGTCTCATCTAATATTAAAGCAACATTTCAGTGCTGGATTACAGAATGACATGACATCTGGTCACCTGACTTTGTGGTTCCCCCACTACCCCCTTTACTAGAAGCTGAGCCAGGATCTTGCACATATGTGTTACATTACACACACATAGAGCTTTGCTAAGATGAGTTACAGCATCTGGAAGCTATAAAACTATTTCAACACTTCCATCCTTCCAGGGTAGCAATTAGTTCACCACTAATGACAATACAGCAGGATCCCTAGTCCTTGTTTTCACAGACTTTGTGTCTCAGGCTGCATTCATACCTGTGAGATACAGTATTTATGGCTTCTAACAAGTAATTTAATTTCAGGTTATTTTTCAATGTTAGGTGGACTGAACTTCTTGTCCTCCAGTATCCTCTGTTGCAAGATATTCATTTCAACAGTTACAATACAGTCTGATATACAAGTGTATTTCTTTTCTGTCCAACAGGACTCACTGATAGTACATTTTTTTAACACAAGCAACTTTACAAATACATTTTCAACACAACCACCTGTACAAATCAGTTTGATATACAAATGGCATATCATTATTTATGAAACTCCAGCTAGCTATGTTAGCATATGTTACACATCCACTGCCCTACTCCTCCTGGTATAGCTGGCACTACCTCACATCATCACACTTGGACTTACTGGTGGCTCTCACCCTTCAAACCAATACTATATTCATGGGCAACTTCAACTCCCTCACTATAAAGTTTGATAGTTACAAGACCCTAAGCGTATAGTCCCAGAGATTCCTGGACTTTGTAAACAGAAACACCTTGGACCAGATAGTTCATATGCTGCTTAGTTGGAGTGAAAACATACATGGCCTGGTACTCTGAAACATGAGGGAAAAATATAATCCCCTCTAGTGTAGTGTCCTCTCAGGTAAGCTCAGACACCAAAGCTGTCTCCTTGATAATAAAATTCATTTCTGTGACCCTGGCTAAAACCATAACATTTCAGAACTATTGTAAAGCAAACTTCCTACTGCTAAGTGATAATCTGTCAAAATTTCAAATAGAGTAATCATAGTATATACAAAGTCCAGCAGACAAATGAAACAATGAGCAGGTATGAACAGAGAAGAAAAACAAATGTGGATTAATTTCAGTAGTAAATATGAATTTTAAACAAGTGTGAACAAAGAGTTAAAGTAGAAGTGATGTAGGAGTGGGAGGAGTTAAGTAATTTACCCAGTACAAAAGCACTTGTAGTCAAATCTCAAGATATATTTAAGATAATCATAAAAATATACAATCTGTTTAACTAGGAAAGATATAATTTTTTTTCTTTTGTAACAGTTTGCAAATGTTTCTGCCATGGCGTTTGGGGCAAGTTAACTCTGCTCCAGAATGGGAATCAGTTACAAAGGGAATTTGACAACAATCTAACAATTTAACTGTGTTTATTTTGTATAGTTTTCTGTAATACATTGTACATTCTATCTGATAGCATTAGGTGGAACACATTTTGCTTGAAGGACTTTATTTTTTGAAGATTTTTTTTTCAACATTCTGGGAATATGTGGAAAAGGTAAGTACAAGCTGCTCTTACATGAAATCGCTTATCTGTTTTATCTGGTGTTTTATTCTGCTGTTTTTGTTTTACTGCCTTTCATTAAAAGTATTACATTTTATCTGCATCTACTGTGTCAGACTGGCTACTCTTGCATTGAAAGTTTTTATTTATTTGTGGAGTCAATCTTCATCCATTTGGCTTGTTTTTTCTTCACTGTTCTTACATCTCCCTATTATGTCATCTAATAACTTTTTTAGTTCTGGTCTAGTGTACCTTATCTGTAACCATAGCTAGTTTTCAACTCTTTTCATTTATGTTTATCTTGCATGCAAGTCATCTGACTTCATGATTAGTACCACAAGTACTACTAATATTTCAAAATTCAAAGACTTCATGGTCCAGATGTTCTTGTCAGATTTCCAGCTAAAATGTAAAGAAAATATTGTCACGGTCTAATAAATACACAAACACCTACAAATGTTTGGAGACCTTTATTGTGATAAAATTGCTTAATAACATAACTTTACTGAAACATAAAAGACATAAGGGTAGCGTTCCCGCTCACCCCATGAATACAATTAGCTAGTGAAACAGCAACAAAACTGTATCAAATATCAATTAAATCAACATGCAGGCAGCATCCCTGCTCACCCATATATACAATAACTAAAGACAAAGGCAGCATACCTGCTCACCTTGGATAAACAACAAAGGCAGTGTCCCCGCTCACCTTAATTCCTCACAACTACCAATTTTCCAGCCACCATCCTGAAGAGGGGGAACAGAAGAGGGTGAGGCCTGACCCTCTTCTCTACCCAACAAACCTCAAACCAAAATCAATTGGGTCAGGCAGGGAGGGCAACAAGACCACACCAAAATGTGCTTACTCACTCTGGATTTCATTTCAAAAACCCTTCAAGCCACACACCACACACTACTTCACGTCCCTTCAATCCCAACTCACTTAACCCTTTCCTAACCGTTCTCAGCCACCCAAATAACCTAGCACAGCTTCCACCCAACACCTGCCCCATCCCATATTAATAGTCCCGTGACAAATTTCTCTGTGCCAAACTTCACTTGTCACAGTCCAATAAATACACAAACACCTACAGACGTTTGACAACCTTTATTGTGATAAAATTGCTTAATAACATAACTTTATTGAAACATAAAAGACATAAGGGCAGTGTTCCCGCTCACCCCATGAATACAATTAGCTAATGAAACAGCAACAAAACTGTATCAAACATCAATTAAAAGTGTCCCCGCTCACCCATATATACAATAACTAAAGACAAAGGCAGCGTACCCACTTACCTTGGATAAACAACAAAGGCAGCATGCCCACTTAGCTTAATTTCTCACAACTACCAATTTTCCAGCCACCATCCTGTAGAGGGGGAACAAAAGGGGGTCAGACCTGACCCTCTTCTCTGCCCACCAGCCCTAAAGGGCTGTTCCCCCTCAGACAATACCTTTCATTACAAGATCCTACACCATCAAACCCAAATTAAGTTTAAATAAATCCAGACCAAAATTGTTGAGGTGAACTCCATCCGGTCTATACCACACTGGATCCTTACTGTCAAACTCTACATGCCGAACCGCATGAACCCCAATTTCCCCCAAATATTTGTCAACGGCCTGCAGATATCATCATTTGTCATGGTGTTAGGGGCTAAGGTGGAGTCAAATGTTGCAGGAACTTAATGGGTTGCAGGTTCAGTAGGGGTTGCTTCAGGTGTTAGTGGTTCATTTAGGTGGAAATGACTTAGGCAGGGTACCAAAGAGGCAGTTTGTTTGTCAATTCCATGAGGATATTTTAGCATTATGGAGGATGTATCCGGGGATGGTTATTATCTGGTCTGAGATTATTCCTCAGTTGGTATAATTCCGTGCTCCTTTCCATACCAACTGAGGAATAATTTTTTACACCAAAATGATCCAAACCCAGATTCATGTTGTTGGGTCTAACCTCCGCATGCCTAGCAGCCCAGAATATGAACGAATGGCCCACAATGATGATCCGCCTCTGATCTAAGAGAAGAGAAAAAAGAAAAAAAATGTTTTTTAAAAACAACTCTACAAACTACTTAATATAATTCAAAAAGGCAATGGATGTCCACCGACCCACCCATTTGATTATTTCCACTGACCTACCTTCCTTAGCCAAATTGGATGCCCTACCCACCCGAAAGGAGTGTGAAGAAAACTTATCCCCTTGCAAACCCACACTCCAAAATGTCCTTCTCATAACCATATTCAATTGATCGCCTATCAGTGCGTTACCACTTACTGCTGAAAAAGCTAAACCTCGAATACTACCCTTTCGAGCCCCACTCAACTTTCATCCCCAAACTACGGGACATCTCCAAGCCACCCCTGCCTCCTCCAAAACAATGGGTGGCTGAAGCCCCTCCTGATCTGGCTTTGAGGAACACAAGCACTGCCCTGGGTAATATCAGAACATCCTCCCATACCAACGAACCCAATAACTCTGACACACGAAACACCCCACAATACATCCAAGCACTAACTGTACACCACAACACATACTATCCAAACAACCATACACTTTACCCAAACCCTTTAACAACATCCTTAAAATACCCTTCGTAGCCGGCCATCTCCTATTCATGCTGCTCCTTTTAACCCTAGTCCACCCTTTTAACACTCTACTCACCACCCATGACCTAGTGAAATCCTCTAATCCAACCGAGTATACACAGCAATGGCTGCTACAGTCATCTTCACCGTTCGCACTGCCCTTCCCTGCCCCTTCAACATGGCTAGATAGCATAACAATAAATTCTCAGACCACACACTGTCCTCATCAGATAACTGCTGCAAATATTTGTCAAAATTAAGCAATGCCCTACCGTAGGCTCATTTCGTGGATGCTGCCCATGATTGTTGAACCAACCTGCCAATCACCATTGTCCAATCTGCCAAATGCTGAGTGGGACCACTGACAGATGCAATGCCGCTTCTGGAGCCACCTGACAGAACCTGCAGAACTGAAAACAAGAAAACTATCAGCTATCTCATTCGAAGCCCCGGGTACATGTAACCCTGTAAAAGAAAAGTTAATCAACAAGCTATGTAACACCAATTTCCTAAGAATAAATAACAAGTGAGGTGCTTTAGCCATTTTATTCTGTAGAACTCTCACCACATCAGAATTATCTGAATGAAATGCCACCCTCCTCCCCTTCAAACGATCCTGCCATACTACCGAACCGCCCAGATTGGCATCAAATCTAAAAAGGCAACATCCCATTTACACTCCTCTGACCAATGCACCAGCCAGGGAACAGCAGACCACTGACCCGCAAAGTAAGCACCCATTCCTGACCCCCCCCCAGCTGCATCAGTAAACAACTGCAGTTCTCCTTGTGTAACCCAATCCAACTGCCAAAATGAAATCCTATTAAACTGTTGTAAAAATTCCATCCACAAATCTAAATCCTCTCATGCCAATTTACTGACCCATACTCTGTGGTGCTTACTTTTACGTCCTTTCAACAAAAATGCCACAGACAGGAAAACATCCGCCCAGGATGCACAGCTCTGCATGCGAAGTTCATCAAACCCAACAATTCCATAGCATTTTTCACCTGAACTTTAGGCCTAGACTTCATCCAAATGATCTTTTCCGGCAGTTTAATCATCTTTCCCTGAGGCAAACAAAACAAACCCTGCACTGCATCAAAAGTCAGCCCCAAAAATTCCAAGGCCTTCGCCGGACCTTCCAACTTATGCTTAGCCAAAGGTACCCCCAAGGCCTCTCACATCCCCACAAACACTTGCATAGCTACCTGCGCCCCCTGTTTACCTTCCCCCACCAAATAAAAAATCATCTAAATAGTATAGAGCTTGCTGATCCTCCACCCTCTGCTGCCATATCCAGTGCAACACTGAGCTAAAGTTCTCGAAAGTAGCACATGCCACTGCACATCCCATAGGCATGGCAGCGTCAAAATAAAAGTTGTCCACTGTCACCATGCTAATCCTCCTCCCTCACAGATAGCAATGGAAAAGCTGACTCAATATCTACTTTAACTAACCAAGGGTCATTGAAACTCCTGATAACCTGAACTGCATCATCCAAAGATGAATACATTACTCTAGCTTTTCCAGTGGGAATGAAATCATTCACTGACTCACCCACAGGGTACAATAAATGGTGAATTAAGTGAAATTCACCCTGCTTTTTCTTTGGAACCAAACCTAATGGTGACATGGGAAAGTTGGGAAAAGGAGAGTAACAAAAAGGACCTAACACCCTCCCAGCCTGGCACTCTTTGTCAGTCAACTCTTGCAAAATCACCTCCCTCCCCTTGACAGACCTCAAATTTCTCCCCACCTCCTGCCCCTCACCAATGCAGACTTAATTGAAAACCCCTTGGAAAAACCTTCTATTAACTTCCCCGCTACCACTGGCAGTGGATAATGCATCAATAAGTCCCTCAATACATTCACCTTAATAGGTGAATGCTTCTCCAAAACACCCTCTACCTTCCTGAAAAGTCCCCCCCCCTTTGGCCCTGAAAATTAGCCTGACCACACCCACCTAGCAATGTTCAATGGGCACTATTCCAACCTCTCATACCCCCAAAGTGCAAATATGAGCAAATCTACAACCCACCCAAAAACACCTCCTGGCATTAAAAGCCCAACATATCCTTGTAACTCCCTCAGATGGCTGAGATAATCTGCTACCCCAATCAGTGATATCCATCATGGTGGACAGCCAAAAGTCCAGATGTCTGACTTACCAGTGCATAGATTTATCTACTGCTTTATGCTTGCGAAATTTCTGGTCATACCATAATCATTCATAAACAGGCTTCAACCTCTGCACTTCCCTAATAGTTAAAAAATAAGCCAAAAGAGGAAGAGCCAGCGAGGTGTCTCTTTCCAAACACACCACCATATAATAAATGAAACCTAGGACCCAATTATCCCATGTCCTAGCCCAAAACCTCCCTACCCATTTGCAACCTATCACAGCCAATGCAGCCAATAGGTCCTTCCCATTAGCCATCTCTGCTTCCATCAACCGCTGAACCCTGTCTGCATCAATCAATGCAAAAATGTCAATGAACTCCCCTTTCCAAATCTTCTCCTTCACTAACAGAGATATGTGCAGGGTCAATAAAATGGGAGCTCCTTCCTGTCATAGGGCTTGCGATGCCAACCAATCCCCCGGCCATGAACCAAAGTCAGACCCCACCTCATGGACATCTGGCCCTAATTCCTGATCTAACAATGACAGGGTATCCTCAAAAAACCCTCCACACTCAGCTAAGGCCTCCAGACCGCTACCCAGTAGCTCCCTTTGGCCACCATCACTGCCCCCTACCACATCTACTCCAGGCTCCTCACCCCCCCAAGCATGATGAATTATTACCTGCAGCTGGTAAAGGAGGCATCATCACTTCTGTAGCTTTCTCTGCCAATGCTGTCTGTTTGGTTTATTCACCCTGGATGCCCGGGTTGAAGCTGCCTGCCGCTTCTTACAAGTGGTCACACCCTGCGTGCTAGTTGATGGTACCTCAGCAGGAATGTCCTTGAAAAAATCTTCAGCCTGTGCTGCAATACTGGCCCATCTCTGTCTCAAAGCTGCTGCCATAATCACCTGGAAAGCAAACACAAAAGTTAATGACGTATAATAAACTTGGCACAATAAATTGCTCTCAAGAACTGGGCCTGACAATCCAATCACAATCCAACTATATGCTGTGTGAAAAGAAACCACCGCCTAATGCATCATAAAGCAAGTATGCTACCTATACTGCCACAAACCTATTTGAACTTCAGTCATTCACCCTGCAGTCAACCATCACACTGGGTTCCTTCAAAGTACCTTACAGGAAAAAAAAATTCAAGACTCCATTCCATAGCTTTAATTCATCAGCTATAAAATACTAACTGCCATTAAAACCAATACAAACTGCATACTGGAATTTATAGCCCTTGCAGGTCCTGAACTCCTGTACACTATAGTCACAGTAGTTATCTACTAAGTTGTCTATAAACACACACAGCTACACCAAAACTGAACTATATGACTCAGTATATAACTAAATGCAATACTAAGGCTAATACTAAATAAATGTAAACCACATCACAAGTGAATTAGCTATGAACCAAGCAGCAGTCAGGGGAAAGAAACACACTATGCAGCATTCTCAACCACTCAGGTGCTGGCACACTTTAAATATCCTAAAGGATCTAAACGCTGCTCAGTTTTGAACCAAGCAGCAGCCAGCGTTTTCTTTCTCTTTTTTTTTAATTACTAGCTAATGCCGAATGTGATTGCAAGGGGTAGGCTCCTGTGCTCTTCGTAGTAGACCACACTTGAAGGAGAGAATGTGCCTGAGCAACAACTAACAGCCTCAAAAGTCCACAAAACACCACAGACCACCATTGAACCTTAGACAATGTGCTAACCCCTTTAAAAAAATGAACGGGCAACAACTAACAGCCCCAAAAGCCTGCGAAACACCACAGACCACCAGGGAACCTCAGACAATGTGCTAACCCCTTTAAAAAATGAATGAGCAACAACTAAACAGCCCCAAAAGCCCATGAAACACCACAGACCACCAGGGATGCAAGTTAACCCCTAAAATGCATGCACGAGCAACACTAACTGCCCCAAAAGCCCGCGAAAGACCATAGACCACCAGGGAACTGTATTAAACTAAAGCAACAATGGTTCAGGGCTACAAAACTGATGAATCTAAATATCATCTTGATTTCCTTCTAAACTACATTACAAACTTACTTGCTCGAGGCAGCCAGCAAAATGCCACAAATGAAAGCATATCACAATTACCAACATGCATATGATATAAACTATAGACTTGTTATGATTGCAAAGTAATAATCTAAAAGGGGATCACAGAGAGGGGTCGTTTAACTGTATGAACAAGACAGTAGCTTACTACATTCTTAGGTATGTCCATTGCAAAAAAAAATTGAACACCTCCCTGATACCATTGTATATACCAACATATAAGAGTACTGCTTACCTTCTGATGTATGCCAACGCCCAAGGCCTACCTTACCACAAGGTCATCTAGGACATGATCCTGCTGCAACAACAAGACCACACCAAAATGTGCTTATTCACTCTGGATTTCCTTTCAAAAACCATTCAAACCAAACCCTTCACACTATCTCACTTCCCTCCAATCCCAACTCACTTAATCCTTTCCTAACCCTTCTCAGCCACCCAAATAACCTAGCACAGCTTCTACCCAATACCCCTCCATCTCACATTAATAGTCCCGTGACAAATTCATCTGTGCCAAACTTCACTTCTCCCAGCAGTGTGTCTATAGCAGTTAGACAGGAAATTTCTAAAAGCATTGGAAAATAATCAGCTGATATAGGGTATATTCTAGCTGTGAGAATTCTAGATAAATAAGTATCTGAAATGAAGAAAAACTCTAGAGGAGAAAGTGCCATGAATTGCAATGTTTAAAAGTTACACTGATTACCAGTGCCATGCAGAGGAGACTTATATAAAAGGCTGAAACCTCCACTTAGATCTGCAAGTGTCCAGGCATCTTTATAATATTTGTACTGCTAGTCCCATCTCTATTCCACAGCTGGATTCAGTGCTCTATTTTCATCCCTTGCAAGAAATGCAGCATTACAACATTTATTACCTCTAAGATTGCCTTTAATGGGTCCCTACATATAATAAACCTCCCTTCTGTATCTCCACTGGTCACCCTTGACTAAATACAGTAACGATCAAGGAAAAGAGCAGCACCATGGTAACGTGGCTCTCACTCCCTTTAATCAAAGAGCTTCTTACCATCTACAGGAATAGTGTCTTTTGGACAAAGCACACTGTGATCTCCATTTTGTTAAGTCAGTGTTTATATTAGAGTATTTTCTTTGCATTATTCTAGAGGTTAGCATTAGTTGATATTATTACAATGGAAGGATATCCTTCAGGCTCACAGTGCAGAAAGGCATATGCAGCTCTGATACCAGCCAGTGATGGCAGCAACATGCTGTTCCTGATCATGACAACTGTTTACATTTTTAAAGACATATCAGTTAAGATGTCATGATCATATTTAATAGTTCAAGTTCATAACAACAAGCAAAAAATATAACTCAAAGTCAGGATTAGGATAAAACAGAACCAACCTTAATCCCAGCCTCCTTAGCTATATGTCAGAAAGGGCCACTCTACCCTGCTTGTGGTCATAAAGTCTCAAAATCAGTCCTCAGGTATCTTTGCACTAGTATTAGAAGTTGACAAATTGGCATCTCTGCTTGGTCCATATTAGTCAAACATATATAAGTGAAGGTAAATGCAGTATAGATAATATATACTAAACTGTTGTCTAAAAAGAGAATTTAACATTAGTCTGCATAACTTAAGTACATCTAAATGAAATTAGAAGGCTGAACCCATAAAAAAGGAACATACTACATATAACATCCAATGGATTACTCCAGTTCGATAGCTCATTTGTATCTGTCCTTTATACAGGCCACCAATGGGAAGACCCTAACCTCTCATTTGCCATTTCCCTAATGTAAAAGCCTTTATTCATGTGCCTGGGAATATCATTAAAACTTGGGTTATAATTTTTTAATCTTTTCCCATCTTCCCACACATTACTATTTGTCTTATTCAACCACTTAGACATGCCACAGTTTATCTTTGCAAAGAATTAAATATAGTATAGTCTGCAACATGGGATGGTTTCTATTTTAATTTTATGGCATACAGTATTTACACAATCAACTCAAAGTTGGCCTGGGCAAAGGGCTGATTGAGCACTTTCCTTTCCAAAAGCAAATTGTTCACTCTTAGAGAAAGAGTGAGTTTATGTGGTTAAGGCCAACCTTGGGTAAAACTGTGATGTAAGTGAAAGGGCCCAAAGGTGCTTCCCCCCACACTCTTGACCCTTACCCTTCACATCACCCACTGCCTACACCCCCCCCCCCGTTTACCCCTCCATCATAGCCTCCTATTATCCAGATTACTTTTTACTACCTTTTTTATACATTTCATTTTACAGTCCAACTTTTTCATGCATACTTTTAACATTCCCTAATTGGACAGATGTTACTGTAATAACTGTAGAGGAAATAACTGAATTAACCTGGAAAACTGAGGGTCAGCTAGGCCCCCTGAAGACTTGAGAGTTGTAGATGTTTTGAGGTGCTTTTTAAAGTCCCACCCAGACATTTTTGCCCCATGATACCCTGATCAAAAATCATGAGTAAGGAAAGAAATTCAGTCTTATTCATTTTTTTTCCTACATACTTTCAACTCACCTTAACTGCCAAGACTGCACAGTAATAATTTTGTAATAGATTGCCAAATAAGGCTGGAGGTCTAGGGGCCACTAAGTGAAAAGAAGTCATGGATTTATAGATATTGTGATGTTTATTTTATTGCTTTTGGCCAACATTTTGATCTGATGATGGCATTAACAAAAAAAAAAAAAAAAATACAAGAGAAAGTAAAGAAATTCATTGACTATTAACTTTTGCTTTATCCTGTGTCCTGTCAAAACTTCCTAATTGGTTAAGAGTACATTGTAATAACTGTGGATAAATAATGAAATTAAGCTGGAAATCTGAAGCCATGAGTTTGCACACATTTTAATGAGCATTTTCAAGCTATTTTTCAACCTTTTGATCCAATGATGGTGTGAAGAAAAACAATGAGCAAGAAAAGATTACTCTTTAGTTTGTGATGTTCTTGCATCCTTTCAATATGGTGTAACTCTTCAAAACTGCACTGTAATAACTGTGTAATAAATATTTAAATTAGGCTTCTGAGAGGAGCACTAGGCCCTGAGAAGCCATGAAGAAATCGGTACTCTAAGGTGCATTCTACAGTTCTTTTCCAACCAATGATGGTTTGAACAAAAAGCACGAGCAAAGAAAGAAATTCAGTCTTATTTTTTTTTTCAAGGAGAAAATAGGTTGTGTCTGATATAAAAGCAGTTCACAATAAAATGTTTTGAACAATTCATACATCATATTTTAGGAATAGTGTCTACCCCCCCCCCCCCCCAAAAAAAAAAAAATGCCATCTTCTGTGTAGCCTTCTCTTTTTAGATCGAGGTAAAGGCACAAGCTTCCACAATCTTATATATTAAGTGAATGTGGTTAAATATATATACAGCATGCCTCCTCACTCCTACCCCAAAAGACAGCCACCTTCTGTCTACCACTCTGATGTCAAAGTGAGGCAAAACTAAAAGAAAGGAGAACACATTAACATAGTTCAAGTCGTTTCTGTGTGATGTTTATAGCAACAAGACTCTTTAATCCTACACACCTCTAAAAAATAATCACTCTGGCATTTGTCTTATGCTCAGTTGTAAGATAAATGGATATGATAACAATCACACTATTTTACTCCAACTTGCTTCTTCTACACAGTACGTTGCCCCTAGACAAGCTTTAATGACCTGTACACACCTCTGAGGTTTTAGGGAAGTTAAATAAAAACTAACTAGACTGCCCACAACCCCTGCAAAAGCTACAACAACATTCTGTGCACACTTCTGATTTTTAAGAAAAAGATGAGTAATAATGACCACACTGTCCACAGCTCCCTGAACAAGCTCCATTCATTTTCAGTTTCACACCTCACAGCTGTCCAGATATTTTCAGAATGTCCAGACTTTTGCCTCATATTTTTGCTATATTCCTTATAAAATGTGTTGTTTTCTAGCAAATCACTGAGGAATGAAATCACTGAATGATATATATTTGAATTTCAGATTTCATATCCTTCAGAAAATTTGTGCTAATGAGTCTGTTATTCTTGCAACTTTTGACTTCATAAGAAAAATATTTAAAATATATCCCTGAATTTTGGCTTTTGTTTCTCTATTATTTTTGGCTTTGTCCAGATTTCTTGCACTTACCGGTTAAGGTATGTATTGGGCACACCCCTTCATCAGGTTGGTTTTAGACTAGATGAGGCTGAAATACTGTGAATATCTACAGATTAAAATCTGTTGCATTACTTCCTTTTTAATACTTTACTGAAATGTTGATCTTGAAAAAGTCTCTGAATGAACAGAGATGAAAGCTCTTGATTTATTTCTGATTTATTGCTGCTATTCAACAATTTTATTAACTTATTTTATCATTTTATTATTTTTCCGCAAATAAAGTGCTCTTAGAGTTAAAAGATTTGATTGCTGTCCTGTATCTGCTGCCGTGGACTTTGTCTTAGAGGATTGTACTACTGATAAGTTACCTTCACATGCATTCTGCTCCAATCAGATCATCAAATATAGCCACATATTATGTGCAATACTGGTGGTTATGATGGGAAGGGAAAGAAACAACTAACTTTTTACTGTTAAAAAGACTGTATTTCCCTCCTCCACATACACACACACACACACACACACACACACACACACACACACACACACACGAGCATTAGCCATAGCAGTAGTAATTTTACACTGATTTCAACAAATACACTGCCAGACACTATCCTTGTCATGCTAGATCAGTCACTACTGCTGAACTGTGCCAAAAAGCAAGGGTTACTTGTATGAACAGTTGGCCGTTGTTACCATGAGTTACATCCACTTTACTGTGTATGACATCAGCCTGTAGTACAAACATAAATAAATAAATAAATGAATGTTGCAATAGCAAAGTATTCTCTCTCTTACTTCATGCAAGTGCACACTTCTGTTGCAAGGACAACAAAGAGAGTAAGTTACTTTCATCTTCAGACAGGTCCCACCATCATCTAGCAGTTCCAGCAGATATAGCCGCTTCTGTGTGTACTTCAGATATTTGATTGTAATAAAAATCACAACCATGTAATAATTCAGCCTTGTTTCCTCACATTAAATTATTCTAAGTTGCTTCACAAAAATCACAGTTATCCTGCAAATCCAGAAAAATAAGCAAACCACTGTCTCTAATAATCTTACAAGAAGCCCAGCAATTTATATTAATTTGACTGGATGTTACGCACTTAACTAAAACAAAAACTCAACTTCTTAGTGAAAGAATTAAGGACATTGCAATCAGAGACACAAAATCAGGGACAGATATTTGGACAGTTGACAGCATAAGCAGATTTGCACAGTATTCATAGACACAGAAATACCTATCAATATTTAGCAATAAAATCCTTTAATCCTTTATGGTTGACCAGAAAAACAGAATTTCTTTGATGAACAAGGCAAAAATATGCCCCTGGATTCATGAAGCTTGTGCCAGGTGCAGGCGTAGCATAGGCGGTCTAATGCCAAAT
Organism: Protopterus annectens; assembly: GCF_019279795.1. Taxonomy (NCBI): domain Eukaryota; kingdom Metazoa; phylum Chordata; order Ceratodontiformes; family Protopteridae; genus Protopterus; species Protopterus annectens. The sequence continues at coordinate 760,122,168 of NC_056732.1, read as the reverse complement.
ATGGCCACCGAGCGATTCAGGTATGATCCGATTCCACGTGCACTACCAGCATATGCCAGATCTGCACAGCTCTCAGTGTATGTATGCTAATCACCCCATGCGCAGTAGTGCAGCATGCAAATGAAGGTACACAGCGATTCATGAAGTAGTGCAGGTGTAGAGTAAGCATACAGAAATGTAAACCAAAAAAAGCGGCTTACATTTTTTCCAACAGAACATCGGAGCTATGAAAGTGGAGCCAACTTACGTATTACAAAGTTAACATATGCCAATGGCTAAATATACAGCCAATGGCATAAAAAACATGCACAACACATAAAAAATAACGTTTAATGTCATGGCCACACTAACGCAAAGTACAACCGCAGGGCATGTGTGCGCAAACGGGAATACAAGGAAAATATATATAGATCTCATAAAATTGCAATGTAACACAAATCATGATTTCGCCATAATAGTCAATGGTATGCATGCTACACCACAACAAAGGTGCAAGGGTTGCTAAGGGTCTGTGACAGTGTTCGGTGCGGTAACTATGAATTAGTAGTCAATGCCATGCAAAAGAGGCAAGTAATACTGAATCACAAATGCTTTTCTGGCATAAGGCTGTACCACATGGCATAGCAGTATAACACCGAGGAGTGGCCTGGAGGTATACATGACATCAGCAGAGGGGTGTGCCACCATAGCTGTAAGCACACTGGAGCATTGCTAATCCGGGTTGCCCATTGCTAAGCAAAGCCGAAGGATAGGGGTGTGGATGTAGCCATAGCTTTTCTTAGCTGAGAGCACACAAGGTGACCGAAAGCGAATGTGTACGTGGATGACAACATGCTCAAAACCCAGTAAATGGGTGTGCATGGCGCGCACCACAGCTGAAACAGGAAGGTTACGGGAAGACAATAAGGAAATGCCGCAGTAGGATAATTGGAGTACAACTGAGTAATTAACACCTCTTAACTCACAATGGTCCATTGACAGTAGCTAACAAGGCTGCTAACAGCAACCTGCAGAACAGGAAAGGGGAGGTGCCGGATTGCAAAGAAAAGAGAACTGTCACAGCAGAGCAAAGCAAACCTGTAGTAGATCGGCTATAGAACACATTTCGCAACACAATCCTGGGTTGGGAAAGTACAAAACAAGAAAGCAGGCTGCTGGATGCATGCCTGACAATGGGAGGGGAATTGGTTTGAAAAGTGAAGGCAAAGGCAAGAGGTGACCCACGGCAGCCAAATGTAATTCAACACCAAAGGCACCACAGTAGCAGTACCTGCGGTAAAACACATAAGTAAGATACCCTGCAGCTCGGATTGTACATACACACCCTATGACATCATCGTCTTCCAAAGCATAATAGTATAAAGTGTGAAGGCACCTCACACACACTTGTGTATTCCCAAACACTACACCATCAGTGTAAACAGACGGGGAACTTTTACAATGTGCATGTTGGGAGCTGCCATAGCTGTGATTCATCAGCATGTATTGGAGACTGAAGGTGGTGTGGAGGATGATGCTGACAACCACCTCAGACACCGGAGGAGGAGAAGAGTGTTCAGACCAAGGGTAACCTACCAGGGGCTAGATGATCTGGAGATAGTAGAGTGTTACAGGGTGGACAGAGACATCATACAGTAAATCATTGAGCTGTGCCAGCCACGCCTCAGTGCCAGAAACACCAGAGGGGAACCCATCCCAGTGGACACAAAGGTATGTGTAAGCTTGATAATACTAGCCACAGGTACCTTTCAAAGGCCAACTGGAGATATCATGGGGATCTCACAGGCATCAGCATCCAGGGTACTCCACCAGTTCCTGGATGCCATGGTACCACATGCCAATGAGCATATATGCTTCCCCTGAACTCAGGAGGAGTTGGCCAGCAATATGCACCTCTTCCACCGTGTGGCAGACTACTCGGAGGTACTGGGTGCAATAGACTGCATGCACATACATATCAAGTCACCACCTGGTGAGCATAGTAGACGCTACATAAACCGCAAGGGATACCACTCCATTAACTGCCAGGTCGTGTGCAATGCCCAGGGTATTATCATGGATGTGTGTACTGGCAGCCCTGGAAGCTACCACTACTCCCACATCTGGCATGCCTCACAGCTGTACCAGGTATTTGTCAGGGGGGACATCCCATATGGCCAGCTTGTGGGGGATGCTGGCTATGCACTGGAGCCGTGGATGATGACTCCCATGAGAAATGCACAAACACCGATGCAAGAACTCTATAATGAGGCACACGCACAAACCAGAATTATCATAGAGCATGTGTTTGGGATGCTGAAATCACAGTTCCATTGCTTGGACATATCTGGTGGAGCCTTGCAGTACTCTCCTGGCACGTGTGCCCACATCTTCATAGTATGTGCCATGCTACATAATAAGATCCTGCTGAAAAAGCTGCAGCAGGGACATAATGGTGAAGGCCCTCACAGCCCACTACAATTGCCAAGGGCACCACAGGCACAGAGGGATTCAGACCATGAACACCCTGTGCCAGCCCCAATATGCAGACGGAAGCATGCCCAATATGCCCATGCCTTGGCAAAGAGGGAACGTATAGCACATGCACTGACAGTGTAGGCCCCTGCGGACTGACACACTTCTCCACCTGCACACACAGTAAAATGGATGGCACACAGACACGACCACCTGTAAATTGCCATGTACAGGTGGTCTACTGTGTGCATCCTACATAGGCAGCCATCAACTATTGCACACACAACTGCTATTGGCACAACATAAGTCAATACTTGAACAGTAAATTAAGCTAACAGCATGTGTTGATACTGTATGTATAGGTTCCTACGTACATCGTTAGGTACATGCCTAATTGCCAGAGGCCATTCATAAGCCTAGCTAAATTGTGTCTGCTGTTGCCATCCCATTGATTAACTAACTGTCCCTCTGTGGAGCAGAGCCAATTGCGGGATCCCTGGGGTGTAACCACTGTTCCCCACCCACTCTGCAAGGATTCCCTGGTGTGTTAATAAGGAGCTCCATATAATGTAATCAGGGATGTAGTTCCAAAGCATGGGGAGTACCCATGACAGGTATCTGTCACCCCAGCATTCTCCAGTTATGGTTGTGGAAAGGTGTAGCACATTACAGTGTGTGGCTCACTGTGACATGGATTAACATAGCTGGAGCACATCCATTAAGCATCACTTAGACATACCATTCATAGGTATCATCCATATGTAAACTAACTGAGTTACACATTTGTTTGCAGTATGAAGGAACAGCCATAGTACAGTCTACATACTAAACACCATAACACTTGTACATATCCCAGATGCCCCAGTGGTAAAGCCACTGACTGTCTCGTGCATGGTCCCGGTTCCATGACCTGCAAGGGCTGTTACGTAATTCTGATGTCCTGAATAATGGATGTTGGATGCAGGTCATTAGAGCATGTTTAAGCACATGTTAGCGTGTTTTTGTGCCAGTAACTGCCGGTAAGCATCATTTAAACTTGACTACAAGGATATGCACAACACAGGTCTAACCTTTGCTGAATATCGTATAGATCATGGGCAAAGCTGCCCAGAACCTCTGAAATGTGCGTTATTTACCCTTGTACTAATAGTGCCTGCTCTGAGAGGTAAAACAACCACTGCCAGGAGTAGAACATGCAACCATGTACACAATCTTCACAATAACCTACCACTAAGCTACCTGAGATGTACCAATGGCAGGTGTGTATTGTGAAAGGTTAAAACACAAAAGGGCGGAGTTCGGGAAATAGTATACACCGCCATGTACCAAACGAAAGGTGTTTTCTCTCTATCTCTCTCTCTCTATAGATATATATATATATATATATATATATATATATATATATATAAAATATAGAGAGAGAAAGGGTGATAGAGAGAGATATGTCAATATATATGGATATACATATATATGCAAATATATAGATAGGTTAACAACATCTACACAACCATGGATGGACATATAAATAGGATACTACCAAATACCGAATGCTTTATATACTGACACGCGTAATCACGAGGCTTAAAGACCAAAAGACCATAGTACCGGAACACTAGAACCACAAGTACTATTATCACGATGTTAAGGGACATTTAGTTAGTGCTTCTGGTGCTGTGGTCCAGGTAGGTACTGTGTTAAGTGTGTTTCTGATTGCTGTAGTGTGTGTAAGTGTGTGTTCTGAGTGTGGTGTGTGTTTCCGGGGGACTGTAATGTGTGTGTGTGGGTTTGCTTCATGTGTCTGTTTGTGCTATCTCAGAGGTAGATTATTACAGTAGATGTGGTGTGGGGGGGCGCAGCCACCCACATGGGGTGTGTATGGGCGCATGGCCACCTGGCCATACGTAGTGTAGGATGGTTTGTTTGGATGTGATGGGTAGCAGCGTGTCTGTGTGTGCATGTGTGTTCTGTGTTTGTGTTAGTTCCGGGAGTTTGACTGTCGTGAGTTTGAGTGTTCGGTATTGTGGGGTTTGAGAGTCTGGGAATGGTAATGTGGTCATTGGAAGTGTGTGCATTCCTGAATTCATGGGTATACCGTATACAGCGGTTGAAGTCTTCAAATATGTGCATAACATGGACCATAGCAATCACACATTCCGCCACGACCGAACATTATGAACAAAGGATATGGAGAGTAGATATGTCTATACACTATTACAAATATGTGCTATGGACATGAGCCAAAGATAGGGTCACCACCTGTCCCACCTTGCGAGAGGCAGTCCCTCTATGTGCGGTAGTGTCCTGACCAAAATGAGTACAAATACTAATGTCCTACAATCTCGAGCCATTTGCCATGTTCCATATTTAATGTAATTGTTGCATAAAATAGTCATCTGTATCTAAAATACCTACATGTAACAAGAAACAGGATAAGCAAGTAAACCGCTACAAGAATATAAGCTTTTATATAGGCATATATGTAAAGTTCTATACTTTGTACCGACCGTGGGTATGTGTCGGCCTCTAAAATCCGATGTGTGTCCTGCACATGTCCCACTATGGCCATTTGAAAAGGTGGCAACCCAAGCCAAAGAGAGTCAGTCACCAACACAACTCCAATGAGTGCAAATATCTGTGACAGAAATACACGAGACAGCTTTCATGTAGCAACATTTCATTACATACTGATGTATTTCCGAAGGGATTGAAGTACCAACATCACCTGCATGCTATACAGGAACCAATTAACAATGGCTTAATGAATAAGCCTGCAATTACCATAGTATTAGTCTACTAAAGGATAGGTCTTCAAATAGGGAAGGAGTCCTCACACACATATCGAATATGTATAAGCAGTTCCTACACACCTGCATCTGCTATGTACACCCACCTACATCTCCCCCACACCCGAAACAATTGCAGTACAGACTGTAATAACATCACAAACATCCACTCACTCTATGACATCTGCAGAGCCTTAACATACCTTGTGAGAGACACACTATAATGGCCCTATGGGAAATTGTTGCTGTTGTACAATGGAACAGGTGCCGATGTTACAGCGTTTGGTTGCAATTATCCTGTATCAGACGGCTGATATAACAGCTAGACTCACATGAAGAACTACATCCTCTAGCCATTACACACAATCCATGGGGGCCATGAAGTTAATATGTCTCTGTGTGTCTCCATATAACTGTTGCAATTCATCACAAACTACACATCCAGGCCGTCTTCCTCAAAGGTAGGGCAAAGGGACAATGCCCAAGTGGAGTATTCAATTACACCCCACTGTTGCCATGTCATTGACTAATGGAGTAGCTGCAAAGCTGATGTGCATGTAATCATCTACTGCGGAACACCAATTAATGGCAGGATACCACATTACTGATATCTAAGTATAAAAGGATGGCTTGTTATACATTCAAACTGTATGTACATACAAGAAAAACGTTACAACAGAAAATGAATAGGACTTATATTATCGTCAACTTGGGATACTAATAAGGTATGTAGAACACTCAGTGTGTTAGTGTATGTAGTAACTGTTCTGTATTAATTAAAGTGTATGTAATGCATATAGTGGGAAAAGGTATTATGTAGTGATGTATTGTTTAGCATAGTAACGCTCGAAGAAATTGTGTGTACTGCTGTGGGCCACAAGGTAAACACCTCATACACCACAAGGGATGTTATATAAGGACTTTAAACACAACAATTCCACTCCAGCCACTGTCAGTGGCAGGGTTTGTCCAACAAGTACGTGCCATAACAGGGGATAGTATATGTTGATATACTGTAACAATAGGGTTCTACCTGACTTCGTCGACAGCGCAGAAGACCGACATCGGAATCCGGAGCTCCAGAAGATCGAAAGTGAAGAAGACCGACGCGAATCGCGAGTGGCAGAACATCGACAATGCAGAAGACCGACACGACGGATGACACCACCAACGCCGAGGACGCCGACATGGGGAAAGGCTGTGTGCGGTAGTGACGGACGTTAGGGTGCGAGGCAGGTAAGTGGAGATTGACGGTGGGGATAGGGGTGGGTTAAGTGAGTTAGTTAGGGTTAGGGTTAGGGGGTTAAGGAGTTAGGGTTAGGAGTTAGGGGTGGGTTAAGTGAGTTAGGGTTGGAGGCGATAAGGGTGGGTTAAGTGAGTTAGGTTAGTATAGGGGGGGGATAAGTGAGTTAGGGTTAGGGAGGGGGTAGGTAAGTGTGCGATAGTGACGGACCTTAGGGTTAGGGTAAGGTTTAGTGTGGGCTTGTAAGGATTTTGGTGTGCTTGTGTTGTGTGTGTGGTTTGTGGAATGGGGATGTGTTTTGTTTTAATAATTGTTATTGTGGTGTGTGCAGTGTATGGGGTTTCGTGTTTGTGTACCGTCGGTTATTTCGTTGTCGGTTATGTGTGGTTTCGTGTTTATGGACTGTCGAATATGTGGTGTCGGTGATGTGGTTGTCGGTGTTGTGTGGTTTCGGCTATGTCAGGTAGAACCAACAATAGGCATATGTATGGGCGTATAACTGAGAATAACATGTCTAAGGTGATCTTACTGTGCAATTATGATTTGCATTGTTGGATATTATGGCAAAAATGTGAAATGTACAGTACTGTAGGTAGATATGTCTAACATTTTACATAGCATTACTATTATGTTATGCAAACATCAGGTATGTCTATTGGCATGTACAATACACAATAACAGGATACATATGATATGTAGTCACCAGACAGTGTATCAGCATGATAGCTAATTGAAATGGAAGAGCTAGCCAATTATCCATGCACAAAGGACATGTAATAGCTTCATAGGTTCATAGTTAGGTACTATGCTGTCTGGCCAAGGCCATTCGTAATCCTAACTACAGTGTTTTCACTTGTGGCACCTCCCTAGGTTAGTGTCCTGTGCCTGTGAACAACAGAGACATTCATTTCCTGTGCCTCTGTACAGCAGAGCCACTGCAGTGATCCCTGGTGTACATGTCTGTCTCCCATCCACCCATCGAGGTATCTCTTGAAGAGTGCTAGTGAGGGTCCCTACCTGATGTACATAGGAATTATGTTCCAAAGCATGGTGAGTGTCCAGGTCAAGAATGTATTCCTCCAGCATGTCCTAGTCATAGTTGTTTTTAGGTGCATATCCCAGAGCACATGGCTCTCAGTGGGTTTTGCTTATGTGGAGCATATCCATCAATATTGTTTTGGACATGGGCCTTGTATGTTCAGCAGAGATCACCTCTGAGTATGCGGTATGCAAACGAGTACAGTTGGGGTTTCTGTAGTTGGGCTGCATACGTCATCCTTCAGAGTTCAGTATTCCTCTTGGTGTGGTAATGTTGTGGTATTTAAAGCCGCTGCTTTTGTCTCATAAGGCACATCCAAAATGGGGTGTTGTACCCTTTAATGTGTTTCATATGTCATGAGTAGAGAGGCACAATGGCTGCCTTTGTTCTGGCTACAAACTCATTAGAGATTAGGGTGGCCATGTAGAAAGATACCCACACCACCTTGGGAATATGGTTATCAAAGGAGTGAATGCTATCTACTTGGGTTCTAAGATCCCTTATTACGTCTTATGTTTGTAGGGGACTACCACCTATGTGATAGTCCACGGGTGATTGGTGTAATCCAAAGGGGATGTCTATGCACCTTGTGGCATGCAGCTTTAGGGCATGTTATTGAAACCATGTATCCGTCCCAGTGACACCCTTATGGAGGGTGTTTGTATCAGCTGAGGAATGAATCATGGCCCCTAGTTTGCAGTCATCTGCAAACCTATTCAGGGTAAGTCTTCCTGTGCTAGCCTGTACCTGTGAGAAGCATATACCAATCATGAGGGGCCCTATGACCGAGGACTGGGGGAAGTCAATTGTAACCAATTTACAGTAGGAACTAGGGTATGCTGCCCTCACTGTGTGGGTTCTGTCTGTGAGCCACTTTGCATAATATCTCATAACGTAGGGGTTAATGTGTAGGTGGATGTGTATGTTGACAATACCAGAATGGGGAACGGTGTTGAAAGCCTTTGAGAGGTCAAGGTAGGTTGTGTGGACCTCCTTACCCTCATCTACTGCCTTGGTAACTGTCTCAAAGGACTCCACCAGGTTTAGGAGGCATGGTCTGGCCCTAACAAATCCAAACTGGGTGGGATCAAAGGTTTGGAGGCCACCAATGTCTCTGTGAATGAGATCCATGATGATGTGCTCCATAGCCTTGCAGAACTAGTCAGGCGTATAGGGCAATAGTTCCCCTGGTCCATTGTGGTGCCACCTTTGTGGAGTGTGATAACTGTTGCTGTGTGCCATTCAGGGGCCACAATGCCTGATGCAAGGCTATTAGTGAATATGGTGCCCAAGTGGGGAGCCATTTCGTTATGAAGTTCGTGGAAATCGCAGCCTGGGATGTTGTATGGTCACATAGATGCTGTGTTCCTGGCTTTAGAGACTGCAGCTTTGAACTGCTTAGTTGTGATTGCAGGGACTCTTCATCGTTCCTGTATAGATATGGGCCCTTTAGGGTGTGAGAAGGGTGTAAAGTTAGCACTGAACCTATCTGCCAGGATGTTGCCAATATCAGTCGGTTCTGTAATGTTCATGTTGTATGTCAGAGCAGATGTGTGTATCGCCATTGAGAGTAGTGACATACCTCTAGAATGCTTTGTGGTAGTCCTTGGAATTAGTCGTGATAATGTTTACATAGCTAGCTTTGGAGGATGTGATAAGGGATCTCAGATTCTTACTGAGGCTGACCAGGGAGCTCCACCACTCATGGGATTGTACTCTACTTTGCAACAGTCTCCTCCTTCTGTAGTGCATTATGTCCATGGCAGCGGACCACCAGAGTGGCGTCCATTTTCTGGTGGGTACCACCATGCCTCTGTTTGGGATAGCATGATCCATGCAGTCATGTAAGTGCTAATTAAGTGCAGTTGTGTATGATTCAGCGGTTGTAGCTGTATTGTCCATCTGCACGGGTGTCATGATGTTTACTACTGCTGTCATAAGAAGCCTGAAATTGCTTTGTAGAAATATTGCACTGTGTTTTATGTAAAGGGTGTGGTGCCGGGATGGATGATTAGCGTACGTTCGGATCTGACCAATGAGGAGATAACCCCAGGTGTGGAACACCAGTCACACATGTTGGTAATGATCAGGTCTAGGATATTGTTGGCCCTGGTGGTGGTGTGGATAGGTTGATCCAGGTGATTAGAGGTTATGAATCCTAGAAAGCATTGGCCTAATGTGTCGGTACATGAGTATGTATCCCAATTAATGGTGGGGTAGTGTCAGTCGCACATCAGTAGTGTCTGTCTGAACCCTACTTTCCAGTACACCAAGAAGTGAGGACCGTTAACCATGGAGTATGGTGTGGGATCTGTAGCAAGCTACAATTTGTATAGCAGTTGTGGCCAGAGTTAGTTGCAATTGGATTACCTCTGATGCATTGTGCTAAGCAACCAGCCTGGAGGTGTGGATATCCTTAGGAAATATGGACACACCTCTGCCGTGGGTGTTCCGGTCCTGGTTACATGACTGAAAGGTGTGGTATGAGTAATAGCCTGGTAGTGCAGGGGTGCTCTCAGGAGCCTAGAAGCAGGTCCCAGTCACTGCACAGATATCAAAGTGGTCCACTACAAGGAGTGCCTCGGGTGAGTGCATTTGAGATGAAGACATCAAGCACTGAGTAGCATTACCCTCAGGTTTTGCTTGCCTGTTCCTGCTATGGTGGTGAATATGTTATTTAAACCGTGCCTAAAACAGGCACTATAGGAGCAGCAAGAGCCTTAGCCATTATCCCTAATCCCAGGGCTGAAAGGTACAGGCCATCTGTGCCAAAGCATCATGTTCTGTTGACCACGTCATTCAAAGCAGATAGATACTGTATACCCTTGGAATGACAGCAGAAGCATAGCCAATTGTTGAAGTAAATAATTTTGTCCTTGTACTGCTTTATCAGTCTGGATGATGGCCGAATGCTACTCAAGGCTAGGGCAATACCTGCCTGGGCTACAAGATCGAAGAGCTATTCCATGTCTCTTTACATGCAGTCCAGGAAGGTACATCTCAGGGCATTCACAGTAACATGGAGAATGACACAGTCATATTGTACCTGTTGAGGAGTGACCTGAGTGCATAGGTTATGTTGCGGATCCTGTTACTCGACAGGCAGCTGACAGTAACTATCACCTTGTGTAGCCTGCTGAGTGGGACATCAGTGTGACCGCCTATAGAGTCACTTATGACTAGTGTGTTGGGTACATTGTATCACCCTATTGGCTGTGGTTGATGGGCACACTGAGTCTGTAGGCTATAAGTAATTGGTGGTGTGTTGGTGGATGGGGGCTGCCTGCATTTCTGCTTTGGAGTTCTCTGTTTCCTAGACAGAGTAGTATTGAGAGGCTCCACAAAGGTTGTAGTCTTACTATGTGTGGCCTGCAGTGGTGGAGATCAAGTGAGACTATGTGATGAGTGTGGTGTGGTGCAAACGTTTAACATCCCCACATGATTGTCAGGTTTAGTCTGGGTAGGAGAGAGCTTTACCTCCAGCATGGCTAGATATGTGCATCTCCCACAGGTTGTAGTGTTGTATGTTAGGAAGGGAGTATTGACTGTGTACACGGGACAATTTCTATATTGTCTCATGACGCCCATATTCATCATATAGACAGGCGATAACACTGGGAATTGACACTTGGACATTCCAGAATATTTAACTATTTCCCACTAGATATGTGAGGAAAGTGTGTACAAGAGCTGTTTTACTCTAAGCAAGTGGGAAATATAAGTACAAACAGTGTTTACCTGTAGGTAATGAGGAGGATTGAGTGCTATAGTAATTAGTAGCTAATGAAGTGCTTACATGTTCTGAACAAGTGCTGAGCATGAATAAGCCATACAGATAGGGTGTTGGATAACATAAACACACTGCCCCCCCCAAACAGGTACATAATCACATATCCATGAACACTACAGAGCCCCTGTAACCATAACTATGATGGTCCAAGGTGCACTCAGGCTGCATGGGACCTGTCCACATCCCTGGTTGCATCATACACATATGGCAAAACAGTTTGCTCTACACATACACATCATGTAAAACATAGCTTCATGTCAGTCTGTGAAAACACTGAATGGTGCACACCAACAGTTATCACAACCCACAAAGTGGAGACACCACTCATAATGGGAGGCACTGCACTACTACCCTGCTGAGTCTGGTCTGAAAGTCCATGAACCTTAATCAATGTATATGTTGTTAGCAGTACAGATGTAGATGACAGTACGGATGATTTCACACTGCATATCATACCTGTGACAGGTCATAGGACATCATCACCCATACTGTGTTCCACCTACACTCAGTATACTAGATGTTCCTTTGTATGTCACAGGAGTGTTCTGCCAGTGGACTGTTGACAGAACCAACACTACAAAAGGTGTCTGAGTAATATATGCATATCACACTAGTGGCAGCTACAGCAAAACAGGGTTAATTTGTTGTACTCCCCCTCATTGTAGCCCATACCACACAGACAAATGGGAGGCATCTGCCTATGTAAGTGTGTGAATGGCTATGACCTAGGAGCAATAGCTGACTCAGTGATGTGGACAACATACAGAAGGGGCTTTGTGGGCGAGGTGTGTGACATATGTGCACAATCTGACAACTGCATATTGCATTGTCACCGCTAGGTTAATAACCCTGTACCCATGAACTACCACCTAGGCAGCGGTCAACATAATGGACACTGTGTGTAAGGGATGCTGCTGTGCAGTTTACCTCCCTGAGCTAGTGACATCACCAAGCCTATCAGCTTGTCATAAGAGGCAACCCTAGTCATGACAGGCTGCCATCCATGAACATGGAGATCATTGTACAGCCATACTCATCACTCAAGTGACCAATATCGGATCACATATCACCTTTAAGGGGTATTGGCCATGTTTAGATGTGCGACACCAGCCTTCACAATTCTCATTTCCACTATGTAGCATGATGCCTACCCTGCATAAAGACATGTCCAACACTGTGATGTTGGACATGCTACACGTACATATCCTGATCTGAAATACATACGTCATGGACATCCACCTTCCTAGTACAAGGATCGCCACATGCTGGACAGATCCTTGTGCCATACATGTTACATACTCCTGCCATACTATGCAACCCTGTCCAGCAAAGCTGCACATTTCACCTCTGTTAGACATGGTGTGATGACTGCATGGTAGATGTATCCTTAACCCTGTGAATCAGTTATGTGGTACTGCTTCACCTGGCGCCGGAAACACGGCTGTCGGCTACAGCTAGGTAACCTTACATCCTAGGCTCATACATGGCCCAGAGCATACAGACCACTAGATGACCTTGGCCATACATGCTATAGTTGATAACCATCCCTGCAAATACCATCAGGCTTGCCAGTGTCCCATGTGTATCACATGTGCAACACAGGCGATACGTGGCAGGATGCTGAACTGCTCTACAGTGCCGTGTAGATGTATATGGTGAAACACATGCATGTAAAGGCTTTCATGTGCATGTCTGCATTGTCACAGGTCATATCTGTTAAGACAGTGTATGTGTTTATATGTGACATATACACAACATCAAGGTCGACAGCATTAATGTGGAAACATCCAGGCATGGGCTGATAGGTAAGAACACCAGTACAGGCAAACAGACATGCCCACATCAAGACAGCATCCACATGGAGTATGAGCAATGTAATCAGGTGACACACATATATGGTGATAATATCCAATCTCCATTGGGTGTCACATGTGTGTGACACAAACATGTCAGTGGTGTCAGTGTCATGAAAATTTGCAAAGACAACTGTTTATATGTAATAAATGTGATACACATGTATGTGCAGCTGTATCACTGTGCATCTCTGAGATACTGTGACCTGTCTCCATCATTATGTCTTCCAGCCTATACCTGCTTGGAGGATGAGGCCCTTATACCTTACCTCCAAGACAACTATGATGTCCTGTTTAGCCATGTGCCACAGGATGCACAGCAGTGGGATAACCTGTGGCAGGAACTTCGCAGGAGGGTTAATGATGTGGGTGGCCATAACCGCACATACCAGCAGGTGCGCAGACACTGCACAGACCTGATCAGACATGCAAAACAATGTGCAAATGTAATCACCAGGGAACAAGGTGCAACAGGTGGTGGGTCACAAACCCAGCCCCCGCTCACATGTACCGAGGAGCTACTGGCCAACCTGGGGACACTGTCAGAACAGCATCCACAAACCTTAGCTGACATCGTGGAGGTGGGTATCTCTCAACCACCAATCCTGGGGTTGCCTGGTAAGTCACTACTGCACATATAACTATTATATCCCATGTAGTTGCATGTGTCACTGTACAATATGTAATGTAACATCATATGCAAGGCATGTACACACACATGCCGCATACCATAGTATGCTACTCTGTGTATGCACACATGTGCATACTCCATAGTATATCCTATTGTACTGGCGAATGTGTTAACATGCACATTGCACCCTGTAGCTGTCATACAGGCATGGATAATGATCATACTGCTGTGTCACCCCTATATACCTCTGGTGGTCTGCTGAGACAGCAGGCCATTGCAGGTGAGACAGTTATATGTATCAGGCATGTTAATGCACAGATCTATTTGCCATGTGGTCAGTTAACACATGCATACATAATGTATGGTCCGGTCACAATATACAGGTTGCATCTGCAATCTATCACACTGGCTAACCATATGCAATACTTACAAACTAAGTGAAACACTGACATGAAACCTCAGAAACTGTCATTGCTAGATGTATGGACAGCTGTGCATACAACAGTGGAGGTGTTGTTCAATGTAGGAACATGTACTACACATCAGAACTACACATGTGGGATACACAAACAGTACTACACAGTGAGCTGGAGTATGGGCAGCTCACAGGATTCACCATTGTGGATTATGTCCCAGCTATGAGTGCACACATTCATGTACCATCTGACATGTCCATGACATGTAGTGGGCCAGCTGCAACATTGTCTCACTATCCCATAAAACATTACCCACATACCAAACATACAACCCTTTGTCTGCATTACCCTGTGGACAGTGGAGTATATGACATCTATGGGTGTATGTCATATGGGACAACACAGACATGTGAGATAGATGGCCATCACAACTGTTTTGCCAACACATGTTCACACATGGCCATGGAGGATGGCCAGAGACATGTAGCAATGCACATTAGATGTGATGTGTTTGTGTGTACACCCTGTTGTACATTGGCTACACATGGTCCAACTATAGCCTTTGATGAATGGTTATATTGCAGATGTAGAACACTGGACATCCTACAAGACTGTGCACTGTTTGTGGAGGCGTAACTTCATTCGACCACATAAGATGTGTTGAACATCAGGACTGTGTCACAGCATGACAGTAGTCACCTGTACAGCATCCACATCAGGCCAGAGATACAGTAAATTTCCCTTGCTGCTGTAGGACATCACTGTCAGCCATGCACCTCGTGTGTGTGGTACACAAATGTCATGTGGGACATGGTGTATTGACAAGTCTGCCATGTGTGGACATGGTTGCCAGGCAGCTAAAATATGTTTGCAGATGTGTAGGGGTGTCATCCGTATGTCCTTTGGTGACCTGTGTCACACATTCCATATCATGGTTTGGTGTGTATGCACCTCAGCAATGTGGGTCAAAGTCCACAGTATATATGTATTGTGTATGCACACAGTCATGGCTATGCACTGTGTCTGTAATTCATACTGTATAGCAATAGAGACGCCTCATGATTTCATGCAATGGCACTGTGTGTGTACTTCACACTGTATAGCAATATAGGCACCTCATAATACCCTTCAATGGTCATGCACATCTGCTAAATGTGCATTTTATCTGTAGGGTGGACAGACAACACTGCAATGTAACACCATTACCCCACTGTATATGTGACAGGACATCATTGTGTTAAACATGTATGCATGTCAATGCACACGTCAGCAGATTACGTCATACTACATGGTAATGTCAAAGTCATATGCCACACATCAGCCATGTGTACTGTTAACCTGTGCTGGTATGCATGGTGTAACTCTGGGATGCATGCTTACTACCATGGTTGTGTGAAATGCATGGATTCTGCTATGACACATGCTTGCAGTTGTGTGCAACCCAGGGATGTATGATAACTACCATTATTATTGTCTGAGCTGTGTGCCATCTGCTGTATCACATGCATGTTGCATGCCTTTTGTCAAATCACATGCATGGCGTGTGTGTGTGTGTGTGTGTGTGTGTGTGTGTGTGTGTGTGTGTGTGTGTGTCTGCATTGTAATGTAGAGTCTTTGTTTTCCTTCACAGGTGATGTAGGTGCGTTATCCTCCTGTGGTCCATCTGATGTTAGTGCCCCCACAGACTCTAGCAGTGATGATGAACATATGCTTGAGGCACAGGCAGGGTTGTCAGGGGCTGAATCTGTGCCATTCTTTGCCATTCCACCTATATCCCCCTCATCCCCGCACACAGATCTCATGCCAACACATACCCCATCACCAGTGGTCATAGAGGAAGGACAGTTAGCGTGTATTAGCTTGGAACAGGAAAGTGTGGTGGCTACGGAAGGTGTGTATTCACACCATGGTGTCAGGCAAATGACTGGAGATGGGCCACACAGGCATGTGGCCAGTGCTGCTCATAGGAGGACCTCTGGCTGACATGCCTCTGCAGGACAGAGTGCAGCAGCTGGTGTCAACAGATGCATGTTTCAGGCTGTAATGGTGGCACAGGCACTTGCTGAACAGCCTAACAGAGAAGGGCAGAGGCTTCAGAGGGCTGCTATCCATTCTTTAAATGACAACATCTAGGCATTGGCAAATGCTCAACAGCAGATTGCTGAGGTTTGGACAGATGATTGGGTGACATGGTTGGAATCCTTGACCATGGCATGACAATCCGCGAGCATGAGCTGTCTGTGCTGGAACATCTGGTAGGAGTGAGGTGTAGGGCACATGGATGTAGGCCAGCTACGTCACCTGGTGCAGGCCTACGTGAACGAGCTACCTCACATGCCCGCTCCAATAGTGGCGCTAGCAGCAGCAGTACAGCTGGTGCTGCACTGTCCACACCAGGACACAGCATGCCATGCGGATGTGGCCCTGGATGGTCCCAACGGAGACACAGTTCCAGTGGACATGTGTCATCGGACAGTACCCAATCTGCACCTCTGACTGGTAGTGCCCATGCAACCCCTGGCAGGCACAGGTCACGTGGCCATGGCCAGACACTGTGAGCTGTAAACCTGGTATGTACAGTCTGGAGCTGTCAATAATACCCCTGTGTAGGCCAGAAGCATGGCAGAACTGTGTGCACACATGCACGCACACACCAGCGACATCTGTAGGGCACCGCAACACTCACATGCATAACAACCACACATGGCCAATTAGATCACAGGACCTAACCCACACACATGATGTCATCCACTGGTGCAGCCTAGGCCCCTGGCAAACATAATCACCCTGTGCATATGATGATGCCTGTGCTGCATCCCTGTCATCCACACCATCGGTGCATGGACATGCTCATATGGTCTGATGCACAGGGTGAACAGAATAGGGGGATAAGTGTATATTACAGTTGTTGTGTACTGTTGACACGCAGCAGACATACCATGTAGTACAGGTTTAGAATGCATTGTTTTCTGTTCACAGTATGTGTCTTGATAACAACAGTAACAGCATGTTGGTAATGATGTCTTGCCTCCCTCCCTCAGGTTTAATTGCATGTGCTGTTGAGTGACAGTGTTTGCAGTTTCACATGTGTAAATGTGGACTGCTCACAAGTATGTATAGCAATACCAGCATGCTATTCGTAGCTTCAACCTCACAGTTAGAAAGGCTGACATTACAAACATGTCCACATCTACTGATCCAGGAGCATGGGAGCTGTGTACTAAGCTACAGTGGCTAGAGACATGACATCCATACCGGGTGACATCACAGGTACAGTTACATGGGGCCGGGAGTTTACACAGCGATCTAGCTGATGACAAGGGTAGAGGCCAGTTGATAGCTTGAGGCCTCACTGTGTAGCAGTAATACACATTCACATTACAGGATGAAAACACACAACTACACACACACACACACACACACACACACACACACACACACACACACACACACACACACACACACACACACACACACACAGGTATTCGCACACATGTATTCAGACACACAGTAACATGCCCACACTCACGGGGTCAACTACACTGTAACACACACACACACACACACACACACACACACACACACACACACACACACACACACACACACACTTGATAGTGTTGAGGTGAGGACCCCTGCCTATGTGGTAATCACCATTACAGTACTGTGCACCCACATGACGCGACACAGAGAATACACACGTACAGGTAGTCAGTAATGCCTAAGATCGATGGCATCAACAGGGTAGTAGATTGCATCACCTGGAGAGGTTAGGGGTCCTATCTGTTCACTATGGTAACATACCTCCTCACTCCATGGACCAGACAGCCATACATACATACACACATACACTGTGGAGTCCACAACTGAATGCACCTATGTCATGCATATACAAATAGCTCACATGTGTGTGATACACACCCCACCCCTGCCTATGTCTTGCTTTCTCCACTGCAGTATGTACAGATCTCTACAACAGTGTACAGGAGTGTGAGTAACAATTGGGATGTATTCCATAACATACGCGGCATATATGGACACACAAGCAAACACACATGGCAGTACTGTGAATCAAACACCTGCTATCTTATGATACATATGACAGACATGCAGCAGTATTGCCCACATTAAAATGTGTACTGATGCTAACTTTGGCAATTGTGCTGATATATGCACACAGGAGGTCTTAAGTGTTACAGGTGTCAAGTGGTTTACAGTCAGTGACACCCTGACCGCTGTGTAGGTTGTATGTCTTCCCCTTCAATTAACAGAAACATAGCTTAGTGTTTGTACATGTTATGGTAGGATGGCTTGTGACACATCTGTGAGCTTTCTTCAGCAAAGATCCATCTGCAAAGATGGCCCATCACTTAGTTATGTCCACACATCCATCCATACCTGATGTACATCTTACTGTACTGTCAGTATATCACCATATACAGTTGGCAATGATGGTGCTGCATTGCAACTGCATGTTGTAATAAGACACACGTCACCTGCAAACATCAGCTACTGCACACACATGGTAGCTGACTGCACACCACTACATGTACATGTGTGTAGGTCCTACATTCCTGTCATTTAGCCATGTTTGTAGGCATTGCAATTGGTGGACATGTGTGATGACATACATGACACATGGACTGTTGTATGATATGATAGTTGTCATGGGTAACCAGTACAGAGGGAATGTTAACTCAGTCAACCTTGATATCACACCTTATGTACTGTTAGCATTCAACAGCCATGGAACTACCTTCCATGTGCATGTGTGTAATTGCTGTAGCCACCTGTCTGCTCGAAGGACAGCAACAGCTATGCTATGTGCATATGTGTTGTGTGTGTGTGTGCGTTTGTGTGTGTGTGTGTGTGTGTGTGTGTGTGTGTGTGTGTGTGTGTGTGTGGCATGTACATATCTACAGCAGGTACATGTATGTCATATCCAAGCATGAGGGTGTTTACTGGTGTACAGCAACAGTCATCTGTACTGCTGTATATGACCCAGGGCCCCTGTTATGTGTACAGCCGACCTGGTTACGAACAATGGTATCATTGCATTGCATACCACATGATGCAAATGTGTCAGTACATGGGTAGTCTGCACAGTAGATGTAGAGCTAGGTACAGTCCACTGGTCATGGGTCACATGGTGTTGTACTAATATATGTTCTGCCACATGTATGGATGTGTGTTCTTGGTCCAAGGACATGGTGATGTCTGAGGGCTACATCCTAGAATGCGGATTTTGACACTGTGATCTGCACCTGACACATCTGTGATGCCTTTTGAGGGTGTACTGGTTAGTACATGTGAGTGGTCTTCATGTATGTGAGGACACCACCACCTGGAGTGGTCCGTAACTGTGTTATGGCCCACATGTCTGTATCTGAGGTATACGGTGGTAGTGCTATTGTGCACAACTGATCCTTCAGCCACGTGTTCCTCACTGCACATATGTCAGTATTCCCCATTGTTGGATCTACATTGGGCAGCTGTGATTACAACTGCTACACATCTAGCACTGTTTAGCATACACATACAATGCAGTTATCCTCTAGGTGTCAGGGTGTTAACCTGGTCTCAGGACATTCATCTATGAATGGCACTATATGGGCGAAGTAGCCACTCCTGGCAGGGCATCACCACGGGTGGTATTAGTGTGCAAGGTTTAGATTGGTACATCTAAGGTTACGGACAGCAGCAGACGTTGTGTAGAAGACTGGTGTCAGATATATGTAGTGCAGTGTTCATGCTAACAATGACAACTATCAACACCGGAGTCCATTACAATGTGTTGTTCACGTCTAACTGTAATAGCATGGCCACTGTGCCCTTCCGTGTTTAGAATCAGAGTGCATACAAAACAGCCCTTTGCTACTAAGTGTGTGAGCATGCACAGTATATAACGTTGTGTAGATGGACACATAGTGCATTCCAAACAGCCGTGTGCTACTGTGTGAGCATGCCCAGTGACACCTTGTGCCAGTTATGTGCCTTTATGTGTATGGGCATGGCCATTGTAACCCTGTATAGCGATAGTAGTCATCCAGTCAACAGATGGCCATACTCCACTTCAGGATGGATTCCTACATTGAACACACTGGTTCACAGGTATGTTCATTGTAACTGCCAGCATCCATGTCAATGTCTGCATTCCTAGAAGGTCATATTGACTGTCTTGAAAGGTGTAGTGTCTGTGACCTGGCTCGTATCTATGTAGTATTGTAATAGTGGTCCGTAGATAGGCAGTTGTCCTGATAACACCACTGGCGTGTGTTTGTCTCCGTCTGCCTGGGGACAGAAATATGCTTTTAGACTGCTCACACTCCATAAAATCCCTATGACCGTCTTTTACATTGCTGATGATGTCACCCACCTAGAAGTACACCTCTGGGAGTGCTGTGTCCCAGTAATCTCGGTAGCATGTTCTGTAACTGTGTAATGCTGTAGTGCGATAAGGTTGTTAGGTCTGTGTTCCAATCCCAGCCATGCCAAGTGTGTGTGTGTGTGTGTGTGTGTGTCTCCATCTGCCTGGGGACAGAAATATGATTTTAGACTGCCCACACTCCATACAATCCCTATTGCCGTCTTTTCCATTGTTGATGATGTCACCCACCTAGAAGTATGCCTCTGGGAGTGCTGTGTTCCAGTAATCTTGGTAGTGCATTCTGTAACTGCGTAATGCTGTAGTGTGATAAGGTAGTTAGGTCTGTGTTCTAATCCCAGCCATGCCATCTGTGTGTGTGCCTCCATCTGCCTGGGGACAGAAATATGCTTTTAGACTGCTCACACTCCATACAATCCCTATCGCTGTCTTTTCCATTGCTGATGATGTCACCCACCTAGAAGTACACATCTGGGAGTATTGTGTCCCAGTAATCTTGGTATTGCTTTCTGTAACTGTGTAATGCTGTAGTGTGATAGAATAGACAGGTAAGTGTTCTATTCCAAGGCATGACAGGTGTGTGTGTTTGGCAGTCATATCCTATGTGTTGGTATCGTGAGTGGCTATCTCCAGGATGTGTTGAGGAACGTGTTGTGTTATTTTCCTATATAGTGTCCATAAATGTTACAATCAGTCAAGAGACTGGGTTGGCAAGACATACACATACATTCGGCAATAGGTCTGGTGAGTAATGTCAGCAGCCCTAATCTTACCCTTAACACAGTCTGAAACTGTGTGATGCACAGAAACACACTTGCCTTGATATTAACACCAGTACATAATGCTGGAGGCGCATGTGGTTTCCTTTTCATTCTTGTCTAATGCTTTGTTGTCACGTGGTCTGCTGTTGTGATATATATTCTATATCTACGTATGTGTGTGTATATGTATATGTGTGTATATATCTATATATATATATATCTATATATATATATATCTATATATATATATATATATATCTATATATATATCTATATATATATATATATATCTATCTATATATATATCTATCTATATATATATATAAGCGGTGGTGGTGCTGCGGTAGCATTGTCGCCTCACAGTAAGAAGCTGTCCGGTTCGATTCTCAGCTAGAGCATCTTCTGCGTGGAGACATGTGCGAATGGGTGTACCTTCGTTGAAGGTTGTGCATCTGGGCTGGTAACTCAGCACGTAAAAATCAACTACCAATCATTAGCGGACTGGAGTTCCGCTGTGGAGAGCCCTAACCGGGAAAAGCCAAAAGACACAACAACAATATATATATATATATATGTGTGTGTGGACATTAGCACACATAAATCTACATGATGGAATATATGTCCCATACTGTTGAATGCCTGTGCTGGATGATCTGTACGTGATAACCTCCGATGTATGTATATCTGCCATGGCTAAGTAGTAAAGCACATCATCTGTGGTGTGCAGTGTCCTGGGATCGAGCTGTGCAGAGACAGGTTGTTTTGTTGCTGGGAAGAACAAGAGACATTGAATACGGTGATAGTAAGGCACATTTAACCAGTTGTGTGCAGATCTGCATGACAGTAAGCAGTGGTTATTTTTGTAGAGGCTCTGTATGGGTCATGTAACTATGCACTAGAAGACAATACTATGCAAACGAGGTGGAAAATAGTGAATCCCATTTATCCCTAGGGTGTGATGCAGATCCCAAGAGTGTATGTGTATAGATAGCCGGGTGCAGGACTCGAATATAGGTGAAAGCATGGTGGGGGTGTCAGGCATATTGTACGTACATTGGAGCCCTGTGTTTCGGAATTGCTCCTGCCTTAGCACACATAAGATATGGGTGTGTCTATACCTGCCTAGTGCAATTGGGAGGGACAACAGCAGTAGGAGAGTAGTCAAGGTGAACAAGCTGGGCAAATAGGTGATAATTTTCACAATCAGCAGATTACAGGCCTAGCCCGGCCGAGAACACTATGATAAAGTGAGTAAACACCATACCCTCAGGTTTTTTCCACACTCTAAACCACCGGTGTATACATGCAGGGAAATTTTACAAAACAATCCAACAAAATGAGAAGGGCTGCAGCAGGCAACATAGACCATCATGTGCAGGAGACCGAGGGTGGTGAGGATGTGAATGCTACTAAACAACTCTCAGTGAGGAGACAGAGAAGAATGTGCAGACCCAGGGTAACCTACCAGGGGCTACATGAGCTGGAGATAGTGGAGCACTATGGGGTGGACAGAGACCTCCTATAGCAGATTGTTGAGCTGTGCCGGCCACACCTGACACATCGAACAGGCTGAGGTAAACCCATCCCAGTGGATACTAAGGTATGTGTAGGTCTAAGTATACTAGCCACAGGTACCTCCCAAAGCACACCTGGGGATATCATGGGGATCTCACAGGCATCTGCATCCAGAGTATTCCACAAGTTCCTGGATGCCATGTCACCACATGCCAGCAAGCACGTACATTTCCTCAACACATGTGAGGTGTTGACCAGAAATATGCGTCTCTTCCACCAAATGGCAGACTACCCTGGGGACTACCCACTGGTGCTATAGCCTGCACGCATGTACACATCAAAGCACCACCCAGTGAGTGGGGTAGGGCCTACATTAACCGCAGGGGCATCCCCTCCATCAACTGCCAGGTTGTATGCGATGCCCAGGGCATTATACTGAATGCGTGTGCTGGCTTCCCTGGAAGCTATCACGATTCCGATATATGGCATCTGACGCAGCTGTACCACAGCTTTACCAATATGGACATCCTCTACAGTCACCTAGTGGGGGATGCTGGGCACCCACTGGAGCCGTGGCTGATGACACCCATCAGAAATGCACACACACCTGAACAACTATGCCATAATGAGGCACACGCACAGGCAAGACATATAATTGAGCGTGTGTTTGGAATGCTCAGGTCACGGTTCTGGTGTCTGGACATATCCGGTGGAGCCTTGCAGTATTCACCAGCTACATGCACCCAAATTGTTATGGTATGTGCTATGCTACACAATATGATCCTGCGGAAACAGCTGCAGCAGGAACAGAATGGGGCAGGGTCACACAGCCCCCCACCAATACCAAGGCCTGTACAGGTACAGAGTGACTCAGAGGAGGAACTACCTGAGCTGGACCCAGTAGGCGGAAGGAGGCGTGCCCAATCTGACCTGGCCTTGGCAAAGAGGCCACGCATAGCATATGCACTGACACAGTAGGTACCCAGGGAATGTCACCCTCTTTGACTCACACAGACAGTAAAAGGGATGCCAAACATGACACTACCTGTGTTCAGCCATGTATAAGAAGTGCACTGTGTGCATCCAACATAGGCAGCCCTCCAGCACCATCCTCAGGTCTGGCACACCCTCAAGGTAAGTCAATCAACCTACCATTTGGCAGTTGTATTAGAATGTGTTGTGACCTGTATCTATGGTATGGATGTGAGCATGCAAGAGAATTTGGTGGCCGAATGTTAAGGCAGGGGACAGTAGACGTCCATAGTGGCACCATGACATCTGTAGCACATACTGGGATCACCATAGTAGCCAGTAGTACACAGGGTGTCCTAACCCATTGCGGGTAATGGGCTGAGCATCATGTGTGTCCATACAGCCCCCACAAGTCTCAACCAGCTGGACAGGTATAGACCAACACAGACAAATGCTATACTATGGCCTCTGAATATGCCCAATGGATGACCCCCCCCCCCCACAGACACACACAGACAGACTACAGCAGGCCAGGCAGTTGGATGTAGATTGTGAAGGCTAGGACATCTGAAACTAATATGTTGGTAATTAAAGCTAAGATCTGGAGTACACTGGTATGCCTCTAGCCAGCACAATAGGTAGGTCTACACACTGAAATGGAGTACCTGACATACCAGTACAGTAGTAGCAAAAGTGTACAGGTGTCATCTGTGCCCCCTATCCAATGTACACATGTAATAGTTAGGTGCACCCCCCCCCCGGTGCTGTTTAGGAATGTGGATACAGGCGGATGCCTCCCCACGCTGTGCAGAAATGTAGCAACAGTCAATGCCACATGACTGATGGATACCCTGCAGACACAGCATGCCACCTGTCAGTGTACAATGCAGAGGTCAGCACCACAGTACTGACTGCCTGGACATGTAACACATGTGATACAGTTGACCATACTGGGCATGCTCAAACACATGAAAGTAGGACGGCAATGTCAGTCAACAACATGCGGAATGGTCATACTGGGCATGCTCACACACATAAACACAAGACAGCCAGGTCTGCAAACACCAGTGGTCCGGACATATCTGCCGGTACATTGCTATACTGTTGGATGACTGTGCTGTATGGTATGTGTGTGGTACTGTCTATTGTCTGTATATTTGCCATGGTGTA
>NC_056732.1:759869656-760092156 GCF_019279795.1 Protopterus annectens | reverse complement strand
TCACCATGACAATGACCCTAAGCATACATCCAAATCAACAAAAGAATGGCTTCACCAGAAGAAAATTAAAGTTTTGGAATGGCCCAGCCAGAGCCCAGACCTAAATCCAATAGAATGTTTGTGGGATGACCTGAATAGGGATGTGCAAAAGAGATGCCCTCACAATCTGACAGATTTGGAGCACTTTTGCAAGGAAGAGTGGGCAAATATTGCCAAGTCAAGATGTGCCATGCTGATAGACTCCTACCCAAAATGTCTGAATGCTGTAATTAAATCAAAAGGTGATTGACAAAAATATTAGTTTAAGGGTGTGCACACACAAAAAAGTATTAATTTAAGGGTGTGCATACTTATGCAACTAGCATATTGTACATTTTTTATTTTTTATATTTTCCCCTAACAGATTTGTTTGTTTTTCAATTGAATTGTACAGGTTATAGGTCACATTAAAGGTGGGAAAAGGTTTGAAATTATTTATTGTGGTCTCATTTTTTATATCACAAAAACCTGGCATTTTAACAGGGGGTGTGTAAACTTTTTATATCCACTGTATATACAGATCTAAAATGGACCATTTTTGTCATCGATAAGCTCTAAACTTTCCAAAACCTCAATTCATCAAGAAAAATGTACTCACCTTCCCCTGTCTCTCTCTATGCTTCTTATAATCTCTATGACTAGAAGATTGGAGCATCAACAAGTCAAATTGCTGATTGTAATGAAAATTATTTGGACATATACCTTCTGTGTATCTTCAGCTGAGAGAAAAAACATAACTAAAGAAAAAAATATATCACCACACATGTGCTCCTAAAATAGTGTTAGAGTAAGTCTAATATGTGTTATAGTACCTTTAGTAAGTCAGTTAATTTTTGTCTCTGGTGCCCAAACAGCAGTATCATCATCTTAAATTGTTGCATAGAAATGTGCAGAATAGCCATTGCACTAAGCTGTCAGATATTTGCCCTTGCCAGCCTTGCAATAGTACATGGTCAATCAACATACATGATGTAGACTAAGGCCGATGGAAAAAAAAACAGGATGTGAGCACTCATATCTGTTAATTGACAAACAAACAAGCGGTGAGCTGCAGTAACTCTCCTGTTGACTGCATTGTATCTCACATCACAGTCCCACATTGGTAATGCTGAGGGGCTGAAGGCAAAGGGTGATGATCCAAGGCTGAGGAAGACAGAGGCTCAACTGAAAAAGGTGAGTTAAAGTGGACATATTTAGATTTTTCATGCCAATATTTTATTTTTAACTACAAATTCATTATTTATGTAAAATACTGGCAGTTGAGCAGCTGTGGTGGTGCAGCAGTTAGTGTTGCCCCCTCACAGCAAGAAGTTCTCTGGTTCGATCCTCGGCTGGGGTGCCTTCTGTGTGGAGTCTGCATGTTCTCCTGGTGGTCACGTGGGTTTCCTCCGGGTGCTCCAGTTTCCTCCCACATCCCAAAGACATGCTGTAGGTGGATTGGACACTCTAAATTGGCCCTAGGTGTGAGTGTGTGCATGTGGGTGCCTTTGGTGGAAGGTTGGGCACCGGGCTGGCAACACAGCACAATAAAACTCCACTTCCAATCATGAACGGACAGGTGATCTGCTGTGGCGACCCCTAACCAGGAAAAGCCTGAAGAAGAAGAAGATGTAAAATACTGGCAGTTGAGAAGTAATCTCACTCGTTGGATATTATCCAGCAATATGAACTTTTTTTCAACTTCATTTATGCTTTTATTTTTTCCTAAGTATAGAGAAAAGTACATTTATTTACATAGGACAAATAAATAAATAAATTGCAGAATAGCTCCCCTGTATGAAGAGCTCCCACAGGTGGCTGACTACTTTGCCTATGTATAAGGCCTGAAATGGATGTAGCACATTCTCAGTTTTTCATCAGTATTTTAGTAGGTGCTGAGACACATTTTGGTTCATCATGTGAAATTTAAAATCTTCTTGATTTGATATGTTATGGATAAGACAGAAAGCGTAACATCGCTATCTGTATCATACCTCCAATGACAGTTTACACTGCCTGACATTCTTTTATTACTTCATGAATAAATTTAAGCTCACTACTCCAACCCATAACACAGTTCTATCTATTTATTTATCTTTGTGACATTTGGGCCATAATTATTTTGCTGTTCTCTCTGTTAGTGATACCAGATTGAGGATTAAAAACTGCTGAATTTTAATTTATTTTCACCTTTTCTCCTAGATGCACTCTGCTTTATCGCCTGAGCAATTGCTTCTTCTTTCTGTTTTAAGTCTGTTTGTATTGCATCGACATGGTATTGACATGGGAAGTAAATGTTTGCTCACATTGCTTTTAACTTACTGTACACTTCCTATAAATCAGTTTTTAGTCCCTCTAAAAAAAATTCCCCTAAATTCTGCATTGAGTTTTACTTCCAGCCTCTAGCTTGTTGCTTTGGTCATTCACCTTGCATGACACAATTCTTTTCTCTTACTACAGCACATTGACAATGTTTGCCTTTCTTTAATATTTTGCTTCTAAATTCTGTGTGTATGGATTTTGTCTTCCTTCTCAAGTGGTTCACAGCTGAGACATTGTTTACTTTCAGTTATAGATTTAGATTCCTTTTGTTGTATATCATGGACAATTTGTTTTGTTTTATTTTTGATTTGGGACACTGATTTCTTTAGCCACTTCACCATTAGGTATATATATATAACTGTGTACAGCTATTAATGTTATTATTGGTCTTTTTAAGTTGTGCTTTTAGCTGTGCACTTTGTTTGAAATTCTGTTTTCTCATTTTCAAATCAAGAAGATTGTCTTTTCCAGTGTGCAACAACTCACATGTATCATTTCTTAAATATACAATGTCTGAACCTGCCTTTCCTTCTGATATTCAAGCTGAAGAACTACTGTCTTTGCTAGTTTTTGCTGTGTGTGCAATTTTTTTCTATCTCTGCTGCTACTTCCTTGCATTTGGAGTAAGCATGCTACATTTCCTTTTATCCGACTTACCATGTCCTTTTTGAGGCTGGTCAGGTTGCTTTTGTATCACTTTCACTTTTGCAAATACTGCTTCTACTTCCCTCTTTACTTTCTCATACTCTGCCTTTAAAGAATCAAGACTTATTTTTACTTATTTGCTCCAGTGACATAGAGGGATAAAGCCCTAACTATGACCCACAAAACCCACGCTTGATCAGTGGCTCAGGAAACTGACTGAGCAGTAGGGAGAGATGGGCATGCTTATGATTATATATAGTGGGACTATGACCTTCTTAGATCTGGATGTCATATCCTTACTTATAAGTTGCATCTCGTACAAGGATTTTCTCACCACATTAGACATATGGTGATCAAAGTTCAGGCTACTGTCAACCTGAGTTTCCAAGTCCCTCACTAATGGCAATACTCATCAATGCTGTAATTTGCAGGGGCGGTCATTTTCCCAAATCATATAATTATGTATATTTTTGTATCCATATTTAGACTATGGTTCTGGTACCAGTTATTTGTCTGTGTCAGACCCTCTGCAAGATATCTACATCTTTGGGGGATGCAAGGATTGCACCTAACTTGCAGTTGTCATCAGCTCTAGTCAGTTAAAGGTCCTCTACATTTGCCTTGACTTCACAGTTGTATATTACAAAAAGAAAAGGTCCCAGTACTGAGCCCTTTGGGGCATCACAAGTAATCAGCCTCTCGGCGGAGGTCCATTTCCTCACCCTAACTTCATGTGTGCTTTCTGTGAGTCCTTTGGCTATCCATTGGGTGATATGGTGATTTATGCCTAAATTTCTGAGTTTGTCTATTGTGTGAAATGCCTTTACCAGGTCAGTGTAGCCATTTGTCTTTGTCCATGACTCTAGTGATCTTCTCAAAGAAATCCACCAAATTTAGTAGGTGTTACCTGCCCTTGATGAAACCAAATTGGGATGGGTCCAGTTCTTGAAGATTTCCTGTCTTTGTTTATCAGGAACATGATCATTTTTTCAATGGCAATGCATATAAGATTAGTCATATTTATGGGTCTGTAGTTCCCTGGGTCTGTTGATGGTCTGCCTTTGTGTAGAGGGATGACAATCGCAGTCCCCCCATTCTCTAGAAATGAAGCCTGTCTGGGGGGGGGTGTAGTTGAATAGAGATTCCAGTGGGTCTGTTTCAAGCTATTTAAGAGTCACGCTATTGAGCAAGAGGGAGTGTATAAATTATTTGGAATTGATGAAGGCTCAACAATAAACCATGAAAAATGTGAATAAAACTCAGTAAGGGAATATTTTAGAAGACTTAAATTAATACTTAAAACAGCATTGACATCTAGGAACAAAGTCCAAGCTATAAACCAATTTGCTCTTCCTGTCCTAACTTAGGATTTTGCAGTGATTGACTGGCCCTTAATGGTGTTGTATAGTTTGGACAGGAAAACAAGAAGGATGCTTCATGCTCATCAAATGATTTATAAATTCAGTGCATACCAAGACTATATATTCCTTGTTCTGAAGGAAGTATGGGCCTTCTTGAAATTGATTACATGCATAGATCTGTGATACTGGGACTGCATACATATCTGCTGACCTCACAAGACCCAAATGTAGTGAAAGTTTTGAAACATAAGGAGAACAAGTTTAAGATGGCTTCCCTGCGTAGTTTAGCAGAAGCATATCAGCATCAAACAGGAATGGAAATCAATCAGAAGGAGATAAAAATCAGGCAGCAAATGAATGTGCCAAAAAACAAAAGAAAGAATATAAGGTGAAGGATTAGATAAGAAGGCAAGAAATAGGGAAAATGCATAGATATAATCGCAAGTATAGAAAACTCCTGGAACAGCCTCATGTTGCTTCAAGATCAACTGCAGGAATGGTTAAGGAGAGGCAAATTCAAACCAAAAGACAAAACTTTAATATTGGTTGCCCAATGTAGCAGTCTACGTACACTGGGGATAGTGCAAACATTATAATATTGAAGTAGGTGAAAACTCGGGAAACATGAACCACAAAGCATCATATAAAATAATGAAATCTACATCGCATGGGATCACCCATTACCAACAATTCCAAAGACAAAAGGCAAGAAAAACAGATATAGCGGTCCATTAAAAAAAAGACAAAAGTAGCATTGATCACTGAAATCAGCACACTCAGTGACTGCAGTGTTTTGCGTGCAGAGAAAAACAAAGTGATAAAATATCAGGATTTGCAGGTAGAAATGACAGCAATGTGGAAGAAATATACCCAGACCGTTCCAGTAGTAGTAGGAGCAATGTCTTATAAAAAAGAATCTACAATTGCATTTAGATATGTTAATGATACATATAAGTCTGTACACATTGCAGGAGGAGTCATTACTGGGCACATTGAGGGTGCTACAAAGAGCACTTCTGGCTAACATCAAAGATTGGAACAATATTAATTTCATGAATTTTAATCATACTTTGACTTAGGGATGGAGTCCATTCTCATCATGGTATTAGAAATCCAAAATACTTGGAGAAACTAAAAATCTTGGGATATTATTGGGGCCCAGTGATGTAGTCTTTTAGCTCTGGAGAGTGCAGTGAGGAGCGTTCTTTAGTTATATTAGGGGGAGAAATGGTAGAGGGTATGTCCTAAGAGAAATTGGAAGAAATAGGGTGGTGCAATTGTAGCTAAATTTATCAGTCAGCAAATTTGCTATATACCCTGGCTTGGTATAAGAAGTTCCTTTTTGTATTAGTTCAGCAGACTGCTGGGTGTTCTCTTTAAGGTTGTTTACATAACTGAAAAATACTAAGGTTATCCTTAGCCTGGGAAGCTATTTTTGCCTTAAAATTAGCTGTGATGGAATTGATCAGTCCCCTAAGTTGCTTGCTGAGACTAATGAGGAAGTGTTTTGTCTTTTGGATATATTCCTTCCTATTTTTGGTCAGGATTTTCATTTTCTTGATGTACAACCAAGTTAAATTGGACATCCACTATTGTGACTTGTTTTTGGAGTTTGCCCTAAGTTTATTTTGGTTTGGTACTCCTGTTTCTATGCAGTTACTCACATGCTTGTACGATGTGTCCAACATTTGCATAGGACAATGTGTTGTTTAAATTTGGAGGGGGGTTTAGAATTTAGCTAGGCCATCATGTAATAATTTTACCTAGGAAATGTTCTTAGAGGTTCTGGGGTTTATTAGAAATCCAGCCTTTATATTTATTTCAAGGGTGCCCCCTTTGTGATCTGATCAGACCTGTGAGAACATTACACAAAGGGGAGGGGGTGAAATGTTCCCTCATATTTGTGAGTACCAGATTCAGGATATTTGCACTGTAGACTAGCTGTTCCAGGTTGTTAGCATTGGCAAAATCCAGGAATCTTTGAGCCTGCATCTTAGTGGTTGTGCACGTATCCCAGTTTATGTTGGGATAGCCAAAATCACCCATTAATATGGTGGTATGTTAAACTGTGAGTGACTCCAGTAAGATCATAGGATCATAGGAGATTACTAGGCTATCAACCTGGAGGTCATTTTAAGCCTAGCCATCTCATCCCAATGTAATACCATAGAAATGCTAGTCAATACCTAAGATTGCATTTAGTGAAGACTGCCCATGTCCCGGAGGGTTGTGGTCGCAATCCCCAGGAAGAATTTACAGTTCTTCATCCACTCATCCAGGTTTCTCTTGAACAGTGTCACAGAAGTGCTCTGTTTCACATAAATTGTTAGCCTGTTCCAAAGACACGGCAGTCGCTGGAAAATAAATCTGTCCCTCTAGCATGTCCTATTTAAGTTGTAGGCCACATGTAGGTCCCTGGAATGGGTAGCCATAGTCCAATTTGATTTATGGATGTGCTGCAAGTTCTTTAGGTTTGGGTCTTGAATTGCTCTGAAAGCCAGGCACAAATATCCCCCAAGAAGTCTGTACGATGCAGAATATAGTGACAGGGACTTTAGTCAGTCTGTGTAAGACATGTGCTGGAGCCCCGTGATCATCTTGTTAGAAGCCTCTGAGGTCTGTCTAATGGCTGCAGGTGCTTAGTGAAGTACATGCCAAATGGGGCATTATACTTAATTATGGTCCGGGTAAGTGTTGAGTATAGAGGGGTTATAACTTCTTTTTGTCTCAAGGTGATGCCTTTTACTAATCAAGTGCTACATAGAAAACTTTCCCTACTACATTAGACACATGGTGGTCAAAGTTAAGGTTGCAATCAACTTGTGATCCCAGGTTGCTTATCACTTCATATTGTTGTTAATTTGATAGTGTGAAGGTATGTGGTATGATTATCCTGGGTCATAGACATGGACCTATAGCTAACAATGATATGGTATGGCACTTTATCTAAGGTTAATTGGACATGGAGCAGCTCAAGTATGTCATATTGCTTGACCAATCTTGAGTTGTGCTTACTTTTTGTGTAGATTGATACACCTCCACCTCTTGCTCTTCTTGTGTCATATGCAATATAGCCTTGTACTGCTGGGGTGTCTTCCATTGCTTTAAAGAATATCTCAGTAATGGTACAGATGTCAACACTCTCCAGGGAATGGAGCTTCTTGTAGAGACTGCTACATTGAGCAGTAACACTTTTAGTTTATCTTGCAAAAAATTTACTATGTTGGAAGATTTATCAGATTGGCATTGA
The DNA here is from genome assembly GCF_019279795.1 of Protopterus annectens. NCBI lineage: Eukaryota > Metazoa > Chordata > Ceratodontiformes > Protopteridae > Protopterus > Protopterus annectens. The sequence goes on along the minus strand of NC_056732.1, from coordinate 760,084,560 downwards.
CTAAAAAAAGGCAAATCTGTGTTGTAATTTGTCACTTGTGTATTTTGACTGTTATTATATTACTTACGTTGTACATCAAAATAAAACACATGCTTGTCTAATACATGTTTCAAGGTAATATACCCCCTACCTATGGTTGCCAAATGTGCATGACACAACAGCTTAAGGGCTCATTTCTTCTTGCTTATGGATGATGTAAAGAATACAGCAGTACTGTCAGTTATCACACATACATTGCCTGTATATATCTGCCGTATTCAATAACTGCAGTCTATACAAATAGCCCCTAATGTATCCACTGTCCTTGTTAACTGATTTCTCAACTTGGCATGTTATCAACATTAATATCACATTTAGCACCCTTTGTTACAATGTAGCATTATGGCCCTCTCATGTCTGTTGATTGCACGTTCATTTATAGTTTTGTGCATGGGTCAAGAATAGTGAACAAGATTAATATTATTATATCAGTATGGAAGTACTTATGTTTAAAATGTTTCTCTCTGGCACAGTTACATTTAACTGCATAAACTGAGTACATTTTTGTGTCTGCACTATTAGCATTGTATTCTGTGTACGTTCTCCTCACTTAATATCCCTTTCATCTTAATTCTCATAATCAACTTTCCCTTACTTTTTATAAGCTGTCAGTGAGTTCATGCATGATAGATTTGGTTACAGGCAGACCATTTTAATTGCATTGTGTGTTCAAGCTTCCCTGGATCATTTCTTGACCACCAACATTGCTGTTGGCAACAAAACAGTGCTTGTATATATGTAAGCATGATGGACAGCATGGATGACCGCTGCTGCTCTTCATATTACTATGCTTAAATCCTGTAGGCAGTGCATGAAGCCTACACAGCTGTTAATGAATCACCATGTTTGCTTCATTAAAACATTGCAAAGGAGAAAATAGAAAATATTGAAAAAGGGGAGGAATAACAAAGAGAGAAACACAGAAAGAACATATCCTAGAGGGATGTGCTGGAAAAGGTTGGAGAGGATGGAAATTACATCTCAATTTTTTTTTTAATTTAAGAGGGTAGTTTGGGTAGGAAGTAGGTTAGAGGATGTAGAAGAGAGGATTAGAAAAGGAGATAGATACAGAGAAGTTGGGAACCAGAGGGCACCCAGTCCATAGGACCTCAGATAGTTCTACTACCTGATGATGTTTCAATAGAAGACAGTGATCAGTACTAACTAGAGCATCAAATCCTAAACCCATTGAAGAGCAACCTGGACTGGATAAAGATGTCTGCTCACAAACTGCTCCACCACATTCTCAACCAGATCCCGAATCCCAAAAGGACAGTGCAGTGGTGTAGCAGTATCATTGTCACCTCACAGCAAGAGGTTTTCTGGTTTGATTCTCAGCTGGGGGTGCCTTCTGTGTGGAGTCTGCATGTCCACCCTGCATTCATGTGGGTTTCCTCTGGTGCTGCAGTTTCCTACCACATTACAAAGACATGCCTGGAGTGTTTCTCCCTGGGCCTCTGCTCAAAATTGGCTTTGTTCCACACTGGACTTTTCTGATAAACAATTATTAAATAAAATAAATAAGTCCATGGTCAGTGAAGTTTGGGAAGATGCCACATCCTGGGTTGCTTACAGGACTAGTACCACCACCCTGCCCTGGATGGGCAGAAGGTGAGTGCTTCCTCATCTGGAAGGAACATGGTTTTGCTTTTTTTGAAGGATTCCGTACTTCTTGAAAAATTAACACAAATGGAAGAGAAAGAAAAACAGAAAGACAAAGTAATGCATAATTAAAATAAAGAAAAAAGGGTGGGACACAAGATATGGAGACAATGAATGGACTCATAATGTCATACATCATACATCAATGCATTCTTTATTAACAGTAATGTCTTGCATTTATTAAATCTTTACTCAGAAAGAAAATGTGAAATGGTACTGAAAATGTGAGCAATCAGTATCTTGGTACAAGTGATGGCAATTTTTACAATTCCATTCTGCTGATTCTAATGAGATATGAGGGTGCAACATAAGAACTAATAATACATTTAAAAGTTTTGGCTGATGTAGATTGTGCTGCAACTGTGCACTGAAAAGACGTTCTGTCTTGTAGTATCTTTGTGTATGATTTATTTCTGCAGTTGCAGTCTTAGTGGTGCAACAGGTAGCACACTTACGTTTGGCACTGAAATCTGTGGTTTCTATTTCTACACTAGGTAGATTGATTACTGACACTACAAGTGCAGTATAACAGGGGTGCTATACTTCTGAGTGTGTCCTCCTTCAGATGTGACATTGAATCAAGGCCCGACCTGGTAGCTGGTGGTAGTTCAGGTGGATGCAAAAGATCCCAAGCCACCTATCAAAAAAAGTAGGGGTCCTTTATTTATATACAAAAATAAATCTTAATTCCATATACACACACACACACACACACACGCACACACACACACACACACACACACACACATATATATATATATATATATATATATATATATATATATATAGAAACACTTTATAATCTCGAAGTACTGAAATGTCGAATTTCAGTATCTCGAGACTATAAAGTCGAAAAGTGCATAATCGTGAATTTGAATATCTCAAATTCATGGTTATGGCTTTACGCTACATAATGTCAGGGGTTGTATGTGGATGGTGTGCAATGCCGTTTGTGGATTTAGGTGTAATGTCAGGTAAGTGAGTGTTTTGTAAGAGTTTTGGGTGGGAGTTTGAGTGTATGTGAGTGTGCTGATATATGTGATGTGTGTGTGTGTGTGTGTGTGTGTGTGTGTGTGCGTGCGTGTGTGTGTGTGTGTGTGTGTGTGTGTGTGTGTGTGTGTGTGTGTGTGTGACTGCAGAATGTGTGTGAGTTTGCTTTTGTTTTATGTTTGTGCAATCTCGGAGTTAGTATATATTAGTAGGGGGGTGTGGGGGTTGCAGCCACCCACATGGGAGGGGTGCAGGGGTGCTTGCCCCCTGCTTATTTGTGATGTAGGTTTGTGGATGTGTGTTGTTTTGTTTGTTTATTTTGTGTTGTGTGTGTTGTGGTATATGTGTAGTCTGGTGTTTGCTGTGTTTTTGGTGTTTTAAATTTCATGGTTTTTGGCCTCACGGTTTTGGGCTTTTGAGATTATGAAGTGAATCTCTCTCTCTCTCTCTCCCTGTATAGATATATATATATATATATATATATATATATATATATATATATATATATATATATATATATATATATATATATATATATCTAGTGAGTGTGGAAGGGAGGTGAAGAAGAGAGTACAGGCAGGATGGAGTGGGTGGAGAAGAGTGCCAAGAGTGATTTGTGACAGACGAGTACCAGTAAGAGCGAAAGGGAAGGTCTATAGGAGGGTAGTGAAACCAGCTATGTTATATGGGTTAGAGACAGTGGCATTGACAAAAAGGCAGGAGTCAGAGCTTGACGTGGCAGAGTTGAAGATGTTAAGATTTGCACTGGGTATGATGAGGATGGACAGGATTAGGAATAAGTATATTAGAGGGTCAGCCCAGGTTGGAAGGTCTGGAGGAAAAGTCAGCAAGGCACAATTTCATTGGTTTGGACATGTGCTGAGGGATGCAGAGTATATTGGGAAAAAGATGCTAAGGATGAAGCTGCCAGGTAACAGGAAAAGAGGAAGGCCTATTATAAGATTTATGGATGTGGGGAGAGAGGGCATGCAGGTGGTTGGTGTGACAGAGCAAGATGCAGAGGACAGGAAGAAATGGAAACAGTTGATCTGCTGTGGCGACCCTTAACGGGAACAGCCGAAAGAAGAAGAAGAAGAATATATATATATATATATATATATATATATATATATATATATATATATATATACACACACACACGCCCATACAGATGATCAACATCCCAAAAAGCCGACTTTCATATGGCCGAGACCATATGATCGACTTTTGGAATTTTGAACGTTTAGAACGGACATCTCCATATAGACTGGAATGGGAAGATTTCTATTTTCCACACTGTAGTGCGATCTCAGAGTTGGTATATATAAATTGCAGGGGGTGTGGGGGGGGGCGCCCCTCTGCTTGCCATGTGTTGGTAAGTTTTTGTTTTGTGTTTTTTTTTTTAAAAGGTGTTCGAAATTCCAAAAGTCAATCATATATGTGTCTACTTCATATGAATGAAATTTCATTTGGCGAAGACCATAATATCAAATTTTCAAAATACTGGAAACTCATTTAACTAAAAACAGTCCTGGGCAGTGCATCCACTCCTCAGGTGAGGCTTCTGCCCGAGTGCAGGGAGCCCTAGCTATATATAACCAAGAAGTTTACCACAAATCATGAGACTCAGTACTTTTCCAATGTAGGCAGGATCCTGCTAGAGCATTCTGTGGTGTTGGCTACCTACCTCAAAAGGAATAGCAAATCATTCCAAATACAATGATTCTGCAATTTTCAAGTGTTACACTGGTATATTCCAATAACTTTGCAAGTTTTAGTACTCTGCTAGAATATTCCAGCATACATACACACACAGGACATATTTCGTAATCAGATGTAGTGACTTTACTGAAATCACTAGAATGTTCCGCAACACAGCATCATCTCTTATGCCTGGTGAAACTACTAAGATGTTCCAGAACATAACATCACTTCATATACCAAAAGAAAAATAAAAAAAATAAAGAGAATGTCGAGATATAGTGAGGCAACAGTCAAATAATCACACTCACTCAATGTACCCCTCTTTTGTATGATATGCTTATCACATCATTACATTCTTATGCCAGTCTTTTCTTTTTCTACGTCATAAAATTTTTATTTTCCACAAAAAAAATTTTTATTTTTCATTTATACACTCTTTTTCTCTTTTTAGCATTCCCCAAAATTTATCACACTTGCATTTTTACTAATACTCTCTCATTTTTTTTATTTATCCACAATGTCATTTTGTACAAATTTAGTGAAACAACATATACAGAGGGTTAATTAACACTAAACCTCCTTCCACTTTATTTGCATACAAAACTCCTCTTTTTTACTTCATTTAATATGAATACCTATATAAATGAAACAATTATCTGTAATAATTCCTTTTGAAATACCGATGGCAACATAAATACACTGGTAGGTATGCTATTTTTCCCATCGGTACTGAATTTATCAAATAAGACTTTTTTTTCTAAATTATAATATATGTGGGCTCTACAAAAGACAGGTTTGTTTTATTTCTCTACTGTTTATTTCCCATTGCTTTCTACTGATATCTTTATTCCCAAATTTTATACCTAACTCAGAAATTTCATTAATTGTAAAATATATACCCCCTGTCTTTACTACATCATCTAAAGCTTTACTTTTCTCTTTATTTAAAGCCATCACTGTCACTTCTAGACAATCATTTGTGCAATTTTTTACTTCCTTTATCCAATTTGTTTATGATTATTATGTCATCTGCATATGTTAACCAAACTGGAATTTTTAACCCTTCAGGTATTATATATCCCACCTCCTTCATTTTATAATTTATTTCACATGCTATTACATGCATAACTAATGCAAAGAGTATGCAACTTATTGGACATCCCTGTGTTACACCACTCTTTTGTATGCACCTCTTGGCTTAACCAGCTATTTGCAAGTAGTTTTACTTTATTATTACTATACACTGACATACATAGTTTCCTAACTTTCTTACTTATATTACATTCTTTCATTATTACCTATAAGATTTCATATCCAATTGTATCAAATGCCTTATTAAGGTCTCCTATCAAGACTTTCTCTTCTTCTTTTCCATTCATAATACCATTCACAATTTCTCTATCATTAATAGTTCTTAACAACCCTTCCCCTTTATACTATGCATACTGCCTTGCATGATATTATCCATTTTAGTTTCAAATTTCTTTTGTATTATTTTCATAAAAAAATTACAGTCATTATTATTCAATACTGTTGGTCTCCAGTTTTTTATTTGTCTAATACCTTCCTTCTTCCATATGAATTTAAGTATTCTACCACATGATTCTTTATACTTACAACCTACATTTCAAAATCTTTAAAAATAGTTTTTTCCAATTCCTTAAAGATTTATACATTTCGTACTCTATAACATCTGGTCCTGCAGCTGAATATATATTTACCTGTCCTAATACTTTATCTAGATCATCTCCTTTTCCAACTCTTTATTCTCTTTTTCTGTTAACTTTTTTACTTTCCATGCTTTTTATTTCACTACCCTTTTTTTCTTCAAACATTTCTTGTATGTATTGCACCATGCTATTCATAGACCGGGATTCAGTAATCCTCCGTATAAGAATAAATAAGTCTTATATGGAAACTGCAGCCTAAGAGTATGACATCAGCATGCCATGCATATTCATAAGGGTGCGCGGACTCAACTCTAAGGCTAACACGGAGTGTGCACGAGTGCAGGGGGCGTGTCAGACTGCCGAGCAGTCCAAATATCCATGCCCCTGCAAGTGCCTAAATCTGCATATGTCACCAGATATCAGCGAGTCCGCTCAAATGTGTATATCCCCAAAACTACACTCCCCCACATTCAAAACCCCTGTACAAATGAAATAAAATGTAAAACAATTTTTTTTATTATTATTACCGATATAGCTGCCCGTATTTGCACATGTGTGAGCGGGTGTGCCCATTGCTTAGCTACAGTAAGCAATTTAGACATCGAAGAGGATAATAAACCACTTATATGCAAATGAAGCCAAATAGCAATAGCATAGTGGTACAGCCTTCGCACAAAGAGGAGGCATTCCCGGTTCGAGTCCCACCACTCCCCTTTCCATTTTTGTAGGAAATCTGTGCATAAAAATAATTCCTGACATTTACCTTTTAAATTTTAGTAAAATGCATTGAAATGGCCTATGTAGTAGTGAACGATATTTTAAATATATATAAGAAGGTGAAACAGTCATGCATACTAATGAATGCATAAGTAACCTATCTTAAGCAATGTGAAGCACTGCTAAGCAACGTTTACCAGTATTAAGCACATTTAAGAATAATTGCCCATAGCTAAGCACTGCTTTAGCTAGCACAATGGCTTTGCGCGGAGCTGCGCATTGCGCCAACTAGTGCAAACAAAACATGTTTGCACGAAGCTGCGCACTGCGCTAACTAGTGCAATGTCGGGCAACGTCAGGCAATGTAGAGCAATGTAGAGCAATGTTGGGCAAAGTTGAGCAAAGTCGGCTAAACACAGCCATACCTCCTAGCCAGTCAGGCCAGTAGTAAAATAAAAAGCAATGACAGGCCTCGAACCCGGGATACTGTGCACCATAATCACAGTACTGAACCACTAAGCCATGACAGCTTTTGCTGTTCATGCACTGTCAGCATACATATACATATTAATCAAAGTTTACTCAGTGCTAAGCAGGTGTGCACTCAGCTGAGATTTTTCAAAACCGGCCAATCACAAATAAGGGCGGGAAATGAGGCATATTTAAGCTCCATAGGCAGGCATAATTGCCATAAATGGTTGTAGCTCCCATCTGCAGTCAGAATGGCCGGTGTTGGAGAGGGCTCTTGTTTTCGAGCGCAACGGTGGGGCATTGAGGAGTCAAAAGTGATGGTTTGGCTCCCCGTCCATAATCATGATGACAGACTCCTGCAGGGCCAGTTCCAGGGCACTGAATACAAAGTGGAAGCCTGGAACCATCTAGCACATGATCTCACCAGTGCCACAGGTGTCCCTCGGACTGGTGAGCAGGTCAGACACCACTACTCAGACCTGAAGAGACGCAAGGAGGACCGATTGAATCAGTGAATACAGGAGGCCCGTGGGATAGAAAATGCCCCACTACTGAGTAGGTATCCATGGAATGAAGTATGTAAGAATTGCTATTGTAGTCTATATTATGGATAGGTATATGTCTCAATATCACTTAATTTACTTAACAGCTGCAGATGTCCATGCTGCGAATCAGCAAGCCTATGCAGATAGGCTGCTAAGGCTGCTCCACCAGGCAGGTTAGTAATTATTCTGCATGTATTGCTATATAAAATAAATGAGAGAGCCTGAACAAAAGTGTTGTAGCCCAATAATAAAGGTATAATAAGTCTTGAATAACTTCTCTGCATGTACTGTTATGTAAAATAAGTGAGAGAGCCTGAAAAACAGTGTTGTAACCCATTAATAAAGGTATTATATGTCTTGAATAAGTCTTCTGCATGCACTGTAATATCAAATAAATGAGAGAGCCTCTAGAAAAGTGTGTACTGTAATTAATAAAGGTATAATTCCTGGAGTGTGTCCGAGTCACTTAGTTTGAAATGTTGTTGTACTCTTGCATTATATAAATAGTACTGTTGTATTAAGCCCTGTCAACTCACACTTGGGAAGGCCCATATAAAGTGGATGAAGTGAGTGCCAGTAGCTGTGAAACATATATAAAGTCCTCAACTGTTGGTTTATGGCTGGCATGTATAGGTAAATCTGGCACATGAGTAGCTTGTTAATGTGTTCCCCAGAAATGTCAGTGTGCTGCTAGAAATGTAGGGGGCTGTAGAAATATAACTGATAATGTCACCTGAACACATCCAGATATGTAGATATATAAATATAAATAAAATATATAAATATGTAGCAGTAACATCTGCATCCTGGACAGTTTGTATATCAGATACAGGTCAGGTATATAAGGAACTAGCAAAACCCCTTTCACAACTTAATGGACTTTGCCTAGTGTAATAATGCACATAGGGGATATATACCTGCAGTCAATAGGAATGTAGTGTAAACTATAAGTACATATAAGTTGTTAATGGAGGTATCTTTTTACACCCTACTGTATGTGCATAAACAATGCAATTCCACACCTCAATGGGTATGTCTAATCTCAAAATATTTTTTGGGACATATGTCCTATTGGTTTATAAATATCTGCATTTACTTTGATGCATGTGCCCTGTTCAAACACCACAATCTTGGTGGCCTGTTGCCACCAATCAATCCTGCATATTGTTGGAATGTCCTCTGTTGTTCTATATATGCATATGTTATGCTTGCTGTTCAACTGTTGGAACTCTGGTGTGTTGGGTTAATGGGAATATTACTGCATGCTGTTACAACTAATTTGGAATGCTGTTGGCTGTTACCAACCCATATTGTCATTAAATCCTCCTAAACATAGAATGTATGGGAAGGCCAGTCCCAGCGGACCCACCTGTCCCACCTCAGCTGGCGATGGCACCTGGCACCAGCAGGTCCGGTGCAAGCCTGGGACCTCCTCCTCCATTGGCTCTGTGCCACCTTCAGGTGGAAGTGCTGCAGGGGATGGGGCTCATCCCTCTTGTGCAAGCATGGCCGGAGGAGGGCCACCTATCACCCTCCGAACGGTCCAGGCTGTGGTGCGTAGGGAGATCCAGGGTTCAGTTGCTGATCCTCTATGTCAGCTCGAGGCAAGAGTGGCATGACTCATGGGTGAGCCTGCCTCTCTTATGCAGCCCCCAACACAGCCACCCTCTGGGCTATGAAGGTGCAGTGGTGACTGCCCATAGGTGGGGATCTCAGTTCCACTGTTGCCATCTGTGGGCTCATGGGCTTGCGATTTCCAAACATCCTTCCCTGTCAATGGTGTTCACCCACCTCATGTGTCATATTCAGCCCCTGTATGCATCTTGTTTGTCTTGTCTGTTTACCTCCCCAACCTACCTCCCCAAATATACCTACTTCCCCTACCCCACATTCCACTCTCACCTGAAAAAAAAATGGGCAATCTGCTCCCACAAAAAAATTACGCCCCATACATAGCTGCCCATTTTGCACACATGTCCACTGGACAGATAAACTGATATTTAATTGGCATCACAACATTCTTTGTTGTCCTCACCCCTCTCTCAGGGGTGGAAGGTTTCAAATTTCCCTCCAAATTTCTAGTATATGCACAGCTGTTGCTGTTAAAGAAACAGGCAGCTATGGACCTTCTCTACACCTGTCCTGCACATCTCTAGCTGTTTTCCCTACTGTCTTTCCCACTTTGTGCTCCTTTTTCACCACTTTCCTAGCTCCTCATTTTCTTTTCTTTCAAAGAAATTAGCGGGGGGTTAGTGGGCATAAGCACTTTTAAGCAGTCGTTAGTGGGTTTGCACGAGTGTGCACTTGTGTGCGCTTAGCTAAGTATTGCTAAGCTTCGCACAAACCCATGCAAACCTGCTTACAACTGCTTAAAAGTGCCTTAGTCACCCTGCATGTGAGGGCCCTTGTTTTGCTCAGCAGCAAAATAAAACACCACTGTCAGCCTCGAACCCTGGACCTTGTACACACTAGACTGCATGAAGTACCACTAAGCCACAGTAGACATACAACACATTTGTGCTGAAATAAATATATCATGCATCAGAATGAGTGAATGTAAAGGAAAAATAGGAATGCCAAAACACAAAACTTGTTCTGTGGAACTTTACCAGCAGTTGTTGTGAACTTGCATTGCATGACTGTGATAAGAGAACCCGCCATTCTAGCAGGAAATAATGTTACAGCAGCACTTTACAACCCCCACACAGTATCGCAGCAGGACAAACAGTGGCATATCTGATTAGGGCAGAGGACATACATCCCAACTGTGACTACTTTCCAGGGATGTCCCTGATTTTGAAACATATGTTAGCTGCGTCCCTCTGAATCCCTCTGAAAGGTACTGACGTTAGGCAGAAATGTGGGGTATTACACATAATGAATAATGACAATAATAAGAGTTAGACACTGCATGTATTTCAGAAAAGGTGTAGTATTCCATATGCACTGGTTCTCTCGAAGTCTCCACTTACTGTCTCTATTATTTTGAAGGTGTACCACACTTTTACCTACCTTTCCATGACTCTGTTCAAATTTGTACCTGAGTGTTTCAGAGGCCTGGCAGAGTCTGAAACACACAGGCATATCAGCTTTTCTGCTGTTACACACTGTGCAAATAGCTTTGGAAGGAGTTCCACAAGCATACCCTTATGTAGGAGTTCAACATTGAAATACCAAAGGATGTAGCCATGTACTGGTAGCAACAGACTGTAACAATACCATTGTACCAGTGCTGAAAAGATCTGTGCATTGCACAGGCAAAGAATAACAGACTAACATCTGGCTACCATCTGGATAGGTCCACAGTTGGGAGCTATTCAGACAGACTACTTGTCTTGATAAACTAACAGGTACACAGCAACCGTTTAAGTCCAGCAAGATAACATTCACACAATAATACATAATGCTCTCTATACGTCTGCATCCCTACCCAAATGTACAATATACCTGTGTGTTCAGGGTCTACAAAGGATGTAGGTAGGCATACTCAGTACTGGAATTGTCCATTTGTCATGAGCAGCCTGTGCAAATGTCAACACTAAGAAAGCACAAATTGTTCAGAAGTGGGTACATTAATATTCACAGTATAGCAGCTCACAAACAGTTCATGTGCCAAAAGAATACATCTCAATAACTACTTTTGTATGGCAGTTAATTGTATAAGTAGAAAAGAAACTACATACTCCCATTTATCTTGTGTTAGCATTTGCAGGGGTGAGTACAATTCTACACTGACAAGTGTGTACTGGAAACACGGCCGGCCTTAGGCATAGGCGAACTAGGCGACTGCCTAGGGCGCTGTACTGGACCGCCTTGTAAAGGGTGCAATTTGTGCTTATTTATTTTAATGAATTTACTGTTCTTAGTATGTGAACACATAATAAGAAAGTAAATTAATTAAAATAAATCAGCCATGGGCACCGGAATCATAGGGAGGAGGGGAAGTGAGCACCCCTCCCACTTTTATACCAGCTGCAGTTTAGCCAGGACTTTAAGAATTAACAAAAAAAAAAAAAAAAACTACACTCCACGGTAGTGGAGTCTTCTCCTTTAAGGAGGAACATGCATGCGTCACATCCACGTACACAGACGTAGATGTAAACAAGTGGAAATTAAACAAGCAGAAGAGTTAACGCCATGTGTACGCATGTGGCAATTAGATTAAAAAGAAGGTAAGTGTATGTGTGTGTATGTGTAGTTTACACTGGGCTTCTGTGCACGAGAGAAAGTTTGTGTGTGTGTGTGTGTGTGTGTGTGTGTGTGTGTGTGTGTGTGTGTGTGTGTGTGTGTGTGTGTGTGTGTGTGTGTGTTTCTGAATTATTGTGTTTGGAAATAGCAGCTATTCTCTCTCACTATGCATTTCAGTCCCCACCCCAGAAGTTGCTGGCACTTTTGCAAGTTGTTGTTGTTTTCGGCTTTTCCCGGTCATTGCTTAGCCCTCAACAAAAATCAAAAGCTGGAAATGTTGCATCATGCGAAACCCTTCCTCAACAGCCACTGGTTAGTCATTACAGCCAAAACCTATTTACTAGCATTCTAACAAATTTCCCAGAGACCTTAGTCTCAAAATTAGAACAGCTATAGGACTAGATTTCCAGATTTGGAAATAATCTTCCTATTCACCTGGCAGTATCCCCTTTTGGAAGCTATCATGGCGAACAGTCATTTGACACATCACCACAATTTCAAACTTCAAACAGCCTATAATATCTGCAAACTTCATTGGTATCCCACCTTACAGTTCTTAATGCAATGGAACACACCTTCTCCATCTAATCAAACTTACAGCATTTGGTAAAGTCCTTTTGTTTAATAAACCAATATTGCCACTTTATATTCTACAGAGTGCTGTCCAAATACTGGCACAATCCACTTACACAACAAAGCACACTAATTCCAATAATCAGTTAAAAGACTTTAATGACATTCCTTGCATAATCATGGAAATGTAACAATGCAACTGTTTTCAGTTAGGTTCTCTACTTCCTTAACCTCTGTTACTGAGCAGCACCGGGCGTTTGGAAATGTGGGGATCACTCTTTTGCTTACCGAGACCTGCATCTTTTGGATCTGATATTGGAAGCTGGTTGAGAGGTATGGAGAAATTTCAACATGTTTTATATGTTAGGTGGGAGGAGAGGCATATAAACTCCATGCAGGTAGCAGAAATGTATTCCAGTATTTTGTTAATTTCTCTTAAGAGTAAACATTACAGTCTTTCTTCATGGATTGCTGCAGGTGAAAAACTGGCTGTGATTTAAGATTTCCTTTTTTGATGAATCTTACAGTGAGTGGGGCACTGTATTACTGAAGATCAGAGCTCTCAACCTATTATTTGCCCCCCACACACACACACACACTTTACCCCTCCCCACAGCTATCACTTTTTTCTTACAGCTAACACCCCTGGTCAGTTTCCTTCTCCCCAAAGCCCATGTATCCATTGATAGAGTGCTGAGACATAGATCTCCATTGTCCATAATGTTGTATAGTTCCCAGATTTTGCCTTACATTTTTTGTCTTGTCCATCTAAAATATTTGATCTGATAGATCACTGAGGTGAAATGTCAGTCAATAATGCATTTGATTTTCAGCCTTCATTTCCTTCAGAAAATGCATGCTAAGACAAATGCTGTTATTCTAGCAACTTTCAAAGTCTATAAGAGCCATACTTATAATCTGACCCTGTTTGCGGGCCTTTGACCCCCTCCCCATTTTTTAGGCTTCGTTCAGATTTCTTGTGCTAAGAGGTTGAGAGTCATGGAGGCATGGTATGTAATGTCCTAGTTGCCGATTTAGTTGTTGCATTTTAAGAGGGGATACGGGTTCTGCATTCCTTAGTGTGCCGTCCTTTGTTTAATATGCCTAGTAACTATGAACTTTGTCTGTTTCGCAGTCATTCTCTATTGCAATATTATCAGTGTACCATTTTTTTCTTTAATGCAACGTAGACAATTAATTCTTCAAGGGCAGCAAGCACTGAATTTGTAGATGGAACAGTGGAATGTAAAGTTCTTTGCCAGTAATAGCATCTTCATTAGTTAAAAATCTCTTTAATGTAGAATTATTCAGATGATGTTTACTTCTGCAGAAATTGTGCTTATTGACTGATACTGTTTGAGGGGACTTTTATGGTTAAAATGTTCTGAAATGGGCAAGTTTGTCATTATTGGGTCATACATTTTGTTTCATTACTTACTGGAAAAATGTTCAGAACTACATATTTAGCACACTGTAGCAAGTGTAAATGTTTTCAGTGTGCAACTAGCTGTTTTTTGTTTATCAAATGGCACACTGTGTTGTAGAATGTGAAAGCAGTGTTAGTAGCATAATTGCCTTTGGTGCAGAAGGCTGTGGATTCCACTCCCACACCATGTAGATGGACTGCTGCTATGCAGTGCCTATATGATTGTTGATTGTTTGATGCATTATAAGGGGTATAGGGGTTTTACACTCCTGAATATGATCTTTTGTATGAGATACCTAGTGATTGTGAACTTGTTAATTTCCTATTGCAATATTTCTAACTTACCAAATTTTTTATGTAATATAGGCAATTAATTTTTCAAGGGCAGCAGACACTGAATTTGTAGATAACATTGATATGTAAAGTTAAGTTGTTTGCCAGTAGCAACCTCTTCATTAGTTACAGATTTCTTTAATGTGGAATTCAGATGATTTTACTTCTGTAGAGATTGTGTGTGTTGAGTAATATTGGTGGATTGTAATGATAGAAGTCTTATGTGGCCCTTTATGGTTGAAATTTTCTGAAATGCATAGTGTTTGGTTCATAAATTTTGTTTCATTGCTTATTAAAAGAATGTTTAAAACTACAAATTTAAAACATATTCTAACAAGTGGTGCTGTATTATACAAGGAATATAATTTGATACAATCAGAAAAGTGAATTAATGAATAAATACATGATATGCATGGCCCTAAAAAAATATGTGCAAGCAGTCTGTTTTGAAAACAGCCCAAAGGTAAAATTAATTCTCCACCAACCAGATGCAGTTCTATGAATGTGGGTTTTCATGCTTTCAATGAATGTTAAGTTTTGCCATTTCAATGAATGAGCTTCAAGGGCAGACAAGTTTACTGCTCATGCTAAGTCTGTTTTCATTGTGAGACTGTATTGTTTGTTTTGCAAATGGCTATCTGTGTTTGTGCTACTTTATTTTAATATCTGTAATCGTTGTAGAAGCAAATAATAGAACATCCTCGTGGTAACTGGTGAGATAACCAAATAATGTAACACTGGAATGGCTGGGGGGGGGGGGCTGCTGCAGGAGGGGCTGCTCTGGGGTGGCGGTCTATTACCCTTCCTAGAACCCTATTTGACCATGATCTGGCTCCGGTATTTCAAGTAGAAAATATATATGCAAAGGTAGTTGCAGTACATTACAAGGTATCTTTTTCTTCCTATGCATTTAAATAATTTAAGGAAATGACTAGAGTGGCTTTTTTAGGGAATGACCAAGTGAATATGGCTCAAATAGGGGTGTTTCATGAGTGTGGTATAGGTGGAGCTTAGGGGGCGCCGGAGCACTACTTTGCCTAGGGCACCATTTCGTCTAAGGCCGGCCCTGACTGGAAGTGGCAACATTCAGGTCTGAGTACAACATTTAAATCACTGGATACACCCCTAGCTTCAGATATAAGAACTATACCAACATTCTAACTTAAACAACGGTGTCCACAGCAAACAAGTATGAGCCCCACTTTGGAAAGCTGAAAGGACTACGCCTACCTGGCCTAGCAATTTATAGCATTGGGTTGCTATGACAGTGAGTACTGCAATTACCACACAGCAGGCTGCATGCAATTACCAAATGGTGGCCACCAATTGGTGCAAAGGCCATCACATGCACATGTGCAGATACCTATAAAGGCAGGCTGTACTTGCTGCCCACACATGCAATCACTCCATTGCAGACACTGAGAGAGAGTGAGAGACAGAGAGAGAGAGAGAGAGAGAGAGACATTAACAGCAAAAGCAAACTCAATAGCAAATGGAACATGGGAATTTATAATACCAACACATACAAAGGAAAGGTATGTAACAGATATGTATTTACTGGCATGTAGTAGATGTTTTTGAAGAGTACTCTACATACTTTGAAACAGCCATATGTGGCAGCAGTACATATCTATGCACAGATGTCCAGCATAACTACTGCCATGGACAAATCAGTGTGTAGCTGTGTGCAGGGGGACATAACTGTGACATATGTAGCTCAGCATTAAATGTCAAACATCTGATCCATGTTATCTGTGTTCTGTACTGTAGTGTGGGCAATGGCTGTTTGGAGGAGTAGTGCAAACAGCTATATAAACATGGATGTGACAGAGTAACACATGCATGATAGTCATATTAACGTGTAGCTTAGCATTGGCATCTGCTGTACCAGGCTAGTATGCTAATCTAGCATTTGTAGCTATATACACACCCTCTAATATTACTGTGTGCTCGCATGTGACACCTGTTCATGTTGCAGCAAGGGCCAACAGGTCAGCCGTGAGGTCCAGGGACTTACAACAGTATGGATCTTGTGTGTGTACGGCACACAAATATGGAGAGATATATATGTGTCAGATATATTAACATCTGTACATGTGCATAGAGCAAGGGACATACTGCAACTGTATGTGAAGGGTGGACATATATATGTTGGTGAAGGTTGTTATGTGCATATATGTATGTAGGTTGTAGTGTGTGGCAAACAAGACAGCATACAGTGCTGGTATATGACATGTGGTGGTTAAACACTGTGGGTGTGATTTGTTAAGTTTGCAGTGTTGCAGCCAGTGAGGCCTGCTAAAGCTACATGGGCTGAGAACACCTTCAATGCATTTCTCACAAGACTGTGTGATGTCATTATATTACTGTATACCTCACATCCTTTGCATAATTGATATTCCCACCATGAAAGGTGGATTCTATATGTGCCTATATGTATATGTATATGTACACCAATGGATGTGTATATGTATGTATGTATATCTATATATATATATATATATATATATATAGAGAGAGAGAGAGAGGGATAGTCATATATAGGGAGACAGATGCCTGGTGTCAAAGCCATGGCCCCATGCTCAATGCGTCCACTTTTACAAAACATAGTATCCCCACAGTACCACATAGGTAGTAGCCCCCAACATGTTGAACAGGTACCGATGTGTACATACAGCCAAGTGTTACGTCATCTCTCCTTTGGTAATCACATTTCCAAAGGTATTATGACATCCCTTGGTGGATCACATAAGCGATAAGGGGTCTGCATGCATATCCACAAAGGTTGTTGTACACCTATAATGAATAGCCATCATTGACAAACTTTGCTGCGTTTGAACATGTCTGAAATATACCTCAGGCATGACCCCTCACTCACACTATTCAATAGAAACTGTAATGAGTGTGTGTGACACGGATGACCTAGGCCTGGGATCACTGCAGTGGCCGGACTTGTCACAAGCATACAGATGTGAACTAATGTCTGGAAAGTGCCAGCACACTCTGGCAAAAATAACAGATGTGTTCATGAAGAAAGCAGGGTTCCCACCTATGAAATAATTGAGTTCACATGTACGTATATGTATTTGCCACACAGCTACCTGACATGTGCAATGCACATACTGTTGTCATAGTGATATGTCATACAGTAGTAAAAGCAAAACCCAGAACACATCGACCAACACTGTCACACACAAACACTAACCAAGTGCAGGATTCAATCCCCTACCTAACTGCTTTATAATAATAAAACAGTACACATTAACACAATGTGCTATATACATTATTGGAAGTTCTCCTTTCACAGGTGTATATATGTAGGATGGTGACATCATCAGACTTGACAAAGATGAGTATACCACTTTTAAGGTGTTTCAGTAGTCTTCTAAAAGGTTGCTCCTCTCCAAGGAGATACACACACACACTCTCATACAGTTGGCAAGTGCAGGATTCAAACCCCTACCTAACTACTTTAAGATACTAGAGGAGTACACATTAACACAACGTGCTATACATATTACTGGGAGTTTGCTTTTCCACAGGTATATTTGTAAGATGGTGACATCATTAGACTATACAACATGGGTTACATTAGGTGACATTAGGTGGGCTACATAGAAGGAATGTCTAAACGCTTTGGCCATGTGATCATCAAAGGAGAGTTTACTATCTACCTGTGTCCCCAGGGCCATAATGACTTTCTCCATACATGCTGGATTACCACCTATGTGGTAATTTGTGTGCACTTTGTTTTACTCAAAGGGGATGACTATGCATTAATTGGCATTCAGCTTGAGGGCACTGTTTTTACACCAGGTATCTGTCTCTGTAAGACCCTTCTAGAGGATGTCTGTGCCAGCCGTAGAGTCAATTATGGACCACAGTTAGCATTCATTTGCAAACCTGTTCAGCCATACTCCTCCCATGCTTGCCTGCACCTCTGAGCAGTATCTTATGAACAGGTGGGGTCCCAGGACCAAGACCTGTGGGATGCCATTTGTGACTGGCTTAGAGTCGGACATGGCACCCGCAACTCTAAACATGTGTGCTTGATTTGTGAGCCACTTGGCCACCCATCCTGTGACATAGCTGTTAATGTTCAAGCTGGTAAGCTTGTCCATGATGACAGAGTGGGGAATGGTGTAGAAAGTCCTTAGTGAGGTCCAGGTGGGCTGTGTGGACTACTTTCACCTCCATCTATGTCCTTGGTAACTGTTTGAAATAAGTCAACTAGGTTTAGGGGGCAGGATCTGCCTTTAACAAGGCCAAGTTGTGTAGAGTCCAGTGTCTGCAGGTCCCCAATGTCTCTGTTTATGGGTTCCATGGCAATTTGCTCAATAGCTTTGTAGACCAGGCTGAGTAGACATATAGGGCAATGGTTTACAGGTTCTGTTGTGGCACCCCCTTTGTGGAGCTGGATGACTGTTAGTGTATGCCATTCTTTGGGTACATAGCCTGTGGTACAATTGAGTCTGGACAGTGAATGTAGGTGAGCTGTAGTTCTTTTTGGGTCTAGTGTAAGACGCAGCCTGGGACACCATCCAGTCCCATTGATGCTGTGTTCTTAGCTTTGGAGAGGGCTGACTTTACCTGCATGTCCATGAAGTCTGGGGCTCTGCATCCTTCTGTGATGGACACAGGCCCTTTTGGGGGTGATGGGGGAGTTTACACTGAAATGGTCCCCCAGGATGTGTGCAATGAAAGTTGGCTCAGTGTATATCTTGCCATTTTTCAGTAGCTGACAGCATATTTGGAAGTTGACACCTACATGTCTGGTGTAGCTACTGAAGGCTTTGTGGTTGTTATTCTTATATTCCTTGGCAATTTGTCTTTAGAAACTGTCCTTGGATTATTTTATGAGCGATCATTGTTTCTTCCTAATAATGATCAGTGATGCCTTTCTTTTAGTGAAGTTGGCTCTATCATGTGTTCATTTCCTCCTTCTGTTGTCTAGCTTATTTATGGGCAACTACCACCAGATTGTTTTCTTATTTTTGGAGGAGTGCATCTTGGTTTTATTTGTGATGTCTCAATCCATGCATCCCTGTAGATGCTCATAGGATGCACTTGTAAATGATTCGGCAGATTGTATACCATTATCCTATAGCAAGAGGGCTTTGGAACTTTCCACTTTGTTCTTGGGAAGTGTGCAGTTTGCTTTTGAAAATGTCTTCACAGTGGTTTCATTGACTGGGTGGGGGTGGGTGGTGGGATGTGGATGTCCAGTGTGATTACTTTATGATCTGATATTACCAGCAAGGTGTTTATCTCTGTTGTGGAACACTGGTAGCCCATGTTGGTGATGATCATGTCCAGTATGTTGTCACCTCCAGTGGGCGTGGTGACCAGCTGTTCCAGGGTGTTAGAGTTTTTCAACTCTAGGAAACATTGGGCAAAGGACGTTGCACACGAGTAATTCTCCCACTCAATGTTTGGGTAGTTGCAATCTCCTCATATAATGGTGTTTGATAGGACCTTTATATTTTCCACTGTTCACAGGAATACTGAGTGAGGTTCCTGAGACAAGGTAGGTGATCTGTAGCAGGCTACAATCTGATGAGCAGCTTTGCCCAATGTTAGTTGCACTTGCATGGTCTCCAAGGCCTCATGCTGTGCCACTAACCTGAAGGTGTGGGTATCCATAAGGTAAATGGGTACACCCCTTCCTTTTGTATTTCACTCGTGGTTTTGGGTCCAAAGGTCAGAGGGATTGTGAATGTTTTACATGGAGCATGTCCAGCAGCTCTGTGTTTAACATAGCTTTGTATGTTAGGCAGTGAACACCTCTGAGTAGGCGATATGCAAGGGAGTACCGACGGAGCATTTTGAGATGGTCTTTGTATGGCATGTATTTCAGGCTGCTATTGCTCTTTGTGAGGTATTGCTGCAGGCTTTCCAGTTGTTGTAGTTGTCTTGTGAGGTACATAGCACAAGTGGCATTGTACTCTATTATAGTTCTAGTGAGTGATGAGTAGAGGGGAACAATGTCCTCTTCTATTCTGCATGAGATACATTTTGTGATGAGGTGTGCCACATAGGTGGGTTTCCTGACTACTGTGAGGATGTGATTATCACAGTTGTGTCCACTGTCCACCTGTGACCCAAGGTCTCTTGTCAAACTTTCAGTGTTAAGTATACTACCACCTATGTTGTAGTTCTTGGCTACAGAGTTTTCAACAAAGGGGATGACAATGCACCTTTTGGCATTGAGCTAGTGCCCATGGCTTTGACAACAGCCATCTGTCTCAGTGAGGCCCTTTTGTAGGATGTCCACATCTTTAGTGTTTACAATTATGGCTCCTAGTTTGCAGTCCTCTAGAAACTTCAGTAGCCACAGACGTTCCATGTTAAAGTTTACTTCAGGGAAGTAGATACTAAACAGGACAAGACACAGGACTGGACCCTGTGGTACTGCACTTATCACTGGTCCAAAGTCATACTTGGAGTCTGCTACTTTCACAGTGTGTGTTCTGCCAGTAAACCTGTTGGCAACCCATCTTGTGACATAGCAATTTATACCTAGTTTAGTGAGTTTATCTATATTTCCAGAGTGTGGGGTGCTGTTGTAAGCCATGGCAAGATCTACATAGGCTGTGCAAACCACCATACCCTTGTCTATGGTTCTGGTGACTGCTTCAATGTCATCTATCAGGACTAGGAGACATGATCTGCATTTTACAAACCCAACATGGTTGTGGTCCAGGGTTTGGGGATTACTAATGTAAATTTGTATAAGATGTATGATGATACATTCCATGGCCTTGCAGAGCAGGCTCATCGGGCTAATGGGGTGCTAGTTCCTGGGTTCTGTGGTGTCTCCACCCTTGTGTAGTGGGATAACCATCACTGTGCACCATTCAGCAGGCACAAAGTATGAGGTGAGGCTATGACTGCACATGGCACGTCAGTGTGGTGCCTGTTCGTAATGTGGTTTGTGTAGAACACAGCCTGGGAAGTTATCTGGTCCCATGGCTGCTGTGATACTGGCTTTGGAGAGTGTTTTTTACCTGTGCAGCCATGATGACAGCAACTTTGCAGTCTTCCCTTATAGAGATGTGCTCTTTCATGGGTGAGAGGGGGGTAAAGTTAACACTGATCCTATCTGCCAGGATGTTGGCAATATCATTTGGGTCTGTATATTTAGTGCCATTGAGCTGTAACTCAGAACAGATCTGAGTGTAGCCATGACATGGACCTGTCTGTTGGGCAGAGATCTCCTGAGTAGACAGTATGCAATAGAGTACAGATTGGGTTACATTCAGTCTTGTTGCATGGGGCAACTGTTTGAGGCCAGTAATCCTCCTGTTAAGGTACTTCAGTGGTCTTTCTGGTTGCTGAACGTGCCTAGTCAGATTCAAGTGGGTTGTGGTACTCTCTGATGGGTCTGATGACTGCTGAGTAGTGGGAACTTCATTTGACCTACATGCACAGACCTTGGCAGTTTGTGTGAACACATAGCATGATTTTCTGACCACTTTGTGAATGTGTTTCTGGAAGTAGAGATGACTATGTTGCCTGACATTTGCTTCATTTATTTAAGTGTGTGAGCATGCCCAGTATGACCTTTCAGTGTGTTGCTGAGTGAAATTCACTATATTTGATGGAGTGTGTGAGCATGCCCGGTATAGACATTTATACTGTATGTGTATGGAAAATCAAGTTGTATTTTACAGCAGGGCTCACCTTTGTGTCATAGATCAACAGGGATCATGCTGTGCCTGCAGGGTTTCCATGAGACACTTTGCATAGACTTATCAACATTTCTACATACGGGGGACAGCTATTCTTTGTACATTTCTACCCAGGGGCACACCTGGATTATTACTGTGGGTGTACATAGGATGAGGGTTTCACCTGACACTTATACACATTTGCTATGCCTGCACTGCTATGTATGGTACACCATTTCAGTCTGAACTGTTGCCTATCATACTGACATGAGGCATACTACTGTACTACAGATCTTAGCATCCAATATCACGTATATTAGATTGTGACTTCATAGCCTACACAACCCACATCACACCGCCTGGCCTGATGTTCTCTGTCTGCATAGGCCTGTGGGGGAGGTTACCCATATGCCTCTTTAGGGGCATGATACAGCATTTCTTTGTGTTTGCATTAGTGTACAATTGTCCTGCTGTGTCTGTGCCACTCAAATGCTATTATGGCTTAGTGGTTCAGTACTATGACTATAGTGCACAGTATCCTGGCTTCGAGCCCTGTCTCTGCTTTTTATTTTCATGCAGGGCAGACCAGACTACTTAAGGAACAGTAAAGCAAATATGAGCATGTTTACCTGACGTTGCCCGATGTTGTGCTAGTTAGCACGGGCAATTTTGTTGACATATACTAAATATTGGTAAAAGCTGTTTAGCACTGCTTTATATTGCTTAAAACATGGCAATTATGCCTCAGGTGGTGCTGCAGGGCTGCCTATGTCAGATGCACACACTACACTCCCTATACATGTTTGGAAACAGGTAGTGTCAAGTTAGACATCCCTTTTATTTTATGTGTGAGTCAGAGAGAGGTATCATTTCCAGGTTTCCAGTGTATGTGCTATGCGTTGCCTCTTTGCCAAGGCCAAGGCATACTGGGCACGCCTCCTTCTGCCTACTGGGGCAGGCTCAGGTTGGTCCTCCTCCAAGTCACGCTGTGCCTGTGCAGGCCTTGGCAATGGTGGGGGGCTGTTTAGCCCTGCCCCATGCTGTTCCTGCTGCAGCTGTTTTCACAGGATCATATTGTGTAGCGTGGCACATACCATGACAATTTGGGTATATGTAGTTTGTGGGTACTGCAAGGCTCCACCAGATGTGTCCAGGCACTGGAACCATGACTTGAGCATCCCAAACACATGCTCGATTACATTTCATGTTTGTGCATGTGCCTCATTATGGAGTTCTTGTTCAGGTGTGTGTGTGCATTTCTGATGGGTGTCATCAGCCATGGCTCCAGTGCGTATCCAGCATTACCCACTAGGTGAATGTCAGGGATTTCCCCATTGGCAAATGTCTGGTACAGCTGCATCAGATGCCAGATATGGAAATTGTGGTAGCTTCCAGGGCAGCCAGCACACACATTCAGTATTATGCCCTGGGCATCGCACACGACCTGGCAGTTGATGGATTGGAAGCCCTCGTGGTTGATGTAGGCCTTCCCTGTTCACTGGCTGGTGCTTTGATGTGTATGTGCATGCAGTGAATTGCACCCACTACCTCAGGGTATTCCGCTATTTGCTGGAACAGACGCATATTGCTGGCCAATACCTCACGGGAATTGGGGAAATATACATGATCACCAACATGTGCTGACATGGCATTCAGGAACTGGTGCAGTACCCTGGATGCTGATGCCTGTGAAATCCCCATCATATCACCAGTTGGTCTCTGGAAGGTACCTGTTGCTAGTATTCTTAGGCCAACACATACCTTGATTTCCATTGGGATGGGTTCCCCTCTGTTGGTTCTGTGTGTGAGGTGTGGCCTGCACAGCTCAACAATTTGCTGCAGGTGCTCTCTGTCCACTCTATAGCGCTGCACTACCTCCAGCTCATGTAGACCCTGGTAGGTTATCCTGGGTCTGTACACTCTTCTCCGTCTCCTCACTGTGGATTGCTCAGCAGCATTCGCAATGGCACCACCCTTAGCATTTTGCACATGTTGCCTTATAATAGCAATGGCAGCCCCTAACATTTTTTGTCTCAGTTATGCTTTTTAAGTTTTCACTTCTCTTTGTATACTGCAGTGTTGCAGTGTTTCTGAGTAAAACATGGGGGAATGTTGTTTGCAGAGTTTTAAGTGTTGGGCTGGGCTGGGCTAGTGTACTGCCTGTGTAATTAGCTGATTCTGATTGATTTCACCTGGCAGCTCTGCTAGTTCTCCTTGGTTAACTTCCAACTGCTACTTTTCCTTCCTTTTCCCTTTCTGTTTCCACAGTGGGCAGCGCCGTGCAAACAAGTGCAAACACATGCACACGAGTGCACACGCGCGCACACAGGCTTACACAGGCTTACACAAGCTTAGGTTTTTGCACATCTGCGCACACAGGCTTAGACAGCTTTACACAGGCTTACACGGGCGCACACACACGCACACAGGCTTAGACGGGTTTACAGGCGTGCACACGCGCGCACACAGTGTAAGCATCTTTGCAAGAAACTTTATTGATAGCCATGGTGTACACCTTCGGTTTCTGAGTTTCAGTTCAGACAAATGTAGACACCCCTCTTCCAGTCCTGAGTAACTCACAGCAAACACATGCCACTCTGCTCCAATAAGCTTACAGTCTTTGATACATACCCCCTTATGATGTCACCTATCTTCTACTCTGTTACTCCCCTAATCCTACTCTTACACTCTAGGGACATGGTTCACATGGCAGGGAAAATTGGGATTCACTATCCTTATCCCCATTTGCATAGGATTGCATACTAATGCTTGGTTACATCTCTCAGACTGAGCTTCCCCCCTTAGCAACCACTATTCTGTAGCCATGTTGTCTTCAGCCTGCCATTCACCTGCATGGCAGATGAATATTTTGAATAAAATGCCTATTTTTGGCTTTTATTTTTTTTCTGTTTTTTATTGCGCCGCATGTTTGCGTGGTGCTGCGCTACGCTTAAACATCAGAGATCGGGGGGAAAAATTATTTTTTATTATTTTGCAATGGAAAAAAATGCCAATGGCCTTATATTTGGCCATTGGCATGCTTCCTCAACTGGATGCATCCTTTATTTGGAGCTGTCATAGCTCCGTTTTGCTATTTGCAGAATGGTACTCAGTTACCAATGGATTACATTTCTACAAATAACACTACTCTTACTCGCTCAGGTTAGTGTTTCCTGGATTGCAAATTTACCTCATTTGCATAGCTCTCAGCAGCAAATGAGGTAATTTGCATAACCTAACACTGTCCCTGCAAGAGTAGTTTTAGGAGCTCTCATGCATGCCCTGCCAGCTGTTCCTGGATCGCTCGGCAGACATATTGGCTGTCTGGAGTCTTACTCTACTCTTAGACTCCGTGCAAGCCTTCATGAATCTGGCCCATAGTCTTTTCCTGATTCCTTTCTATTTTCCCTTTTACATTTTTTCATTTCTCTAATTACATTCCCATCTTCCTTTACTAATCTGCTTAAGTAACTTGATACTTCTCTTTTTCCTAGTAAAAATATCTTTATTTATATACTTCTTGTACAGTTTTCTTTATTTAATTCATATAATTATTTTTCTTTGTCAAAATATTTTCTATCATTATGTTCTAAATCTTCCACTGCATTGTTATATGTTCTTTTATATTTTAGTTTCTCTTCTTTTCTCAAAAAACTGTAATAAACACTTTTTTATATTTTTTCCTGAAATATCATCCACCATTCAAATGTATTTTTATAAAATCTTCTCATGGTAATATGATCTTTCCATAACCATATTACCAATTTCTTTCCTTCTTTATTCCATACTTTCTCATTTATCATTTTATTCCTTAGTTTATTTTTTTATCTATTCCCTGTTTTCCTTTATCTATAGCCATATTGCAAAATTATCAGAAAATTGACTACCTCCCCTTCTCCTATAACTAAACCTTCTGATACTATAAAATAATCAGTTTCATTTGTATACATACCCTTTTTATAAGTCAATTAATTTTTTTCCCAAAGTTTTAACCAAATCTTACAGCTTCTAACATTTTCTTATATCATTTCCTTTCTTCTTCCACTTGCCTCTTAAATCACAATTAATGTCTCCTCTTATTATAATATTCACATTTATTACTATGTAGTCTAAAATCTGATTAAATAAGTCTTCCCTTTATGTACTGTTAGTGTGTGCATATAATGTTATAATTCCATACACTTGCTTTTTCTCTTTTAAATCTACAATGGCTAATCTTTCCATTTTTGCTAAAGTTACATTTAATATATTTACTACATCTTTATAGAATATTGCTATTCCAGAACATATCTTGTTTCTCAAATTCCAGATTATCTTTCCTCTTCATAATTTCTCTGTTTGCAAGCTTTCATTTGCTAAAAATCTTGTGTCTTCTAATATTGTTACATCTACATCACATGTATTACAGCAATTCAAAATCCCTATTCTTCCTACTATATCTTAATACTATTTACATTTACAGAAAGCACTCTAAAATTTTCATTTTCCCTTTTCCTTAGATTCATGGTTTCATAAGTTCAAGCTAATTACTAAATTGACTTTCTTAATAGATCATTTTAAGCTTAGCCAATCAAACACTGCACCTTGTGTGCATGAGTTAAACACATTAACCAAGATATATATATATATATATATATATATATATATATATATATATATATATATATATATAGATATATATATATATATATATGGGTCTGCTTCACATAATCGAACATCCAACTGCTGCTCGACTTTCATATGTTCGAGACCATATGATCGAACATTTGAATGTTCAAAAATGTGAAAAAAAAGAAATAAACAAAAAAACTAAACAGTGCTAGCAGGGGGGCAAGCCCCCATGCACATCCCACATGGGGGCTGTACCCCCCACACCCAATGCTATTTAAATACACCAACTCTGAGATCACACTACATTGCAGTAAAGGGAAATCTTCCCATTACGCGTTCTATTGAGATTCCAATTCAGACCGATCGAGCTTTTGAAAGTTCGATGATATGGTCTCGGCCAAAGCAGACACCCAAACAACCACCACCTCAGAACACATCACCTGCAACACATAGACCTCACAGTCAGAGTGTCAAACAGTCACAGCCCTTAAGGCCAAACAAAATGCCAGACACACTAGTCATTGGTGACTCCATAGTCAGACACACTGACGTCCCGCTCACCAGACTGAGTAAGGAGAAGGTCACAGTAAGCTGCCTGTCGGGCACTAGAATCCGCCACATAACGCAAGCACTCAGGTCTCTCAACAGCAGGTGCAAATACGACTTAGTCATTGTCCACACTGGTGTAAACGACCTGAGACGTACCTCCTTGGACTACATGAAAAGAGACATCGAGGAGCTCTCTGATTATGTAGCCCAGGCAGGTATGACCATGACCTTGAGCAGTATCCTACCTTCACCAAGAATGATGCCACAATACAGAGATAAGATGATCAGCTTTAATAATTGGCTTAAACACTGGTGTCATTCAAAGGGGATCCAGTGTCTGTCTGCCTGGGATGACATGCTGGACAAGCCACGCTGCCTCGCAAGGGACGGCTTGCACCTGTCACCCCTGGGATTCCGGATATTGGCAAAGGCTCTTGCCACCCCCATAGTGCCTTTTTTAGGCAAGGCTCAAATTCTAAACCTACCACCCTAGAACACCAAAAAGGAAAAAACTAAGGGTAATGCTGCTCAATGCCAGAAGTCTGAATCTCAAAATGCACGCACTCGAGGCCCTTCTCAGTATGGAGAACATCGATGTCTGTGCTGTGACAGAAACCTGGTTCAAGGCTCCTGAGAGCACCCCAGCACTATCAGGTTTTACCTCATATCATGCCCGCCCCAAAATCCGGACAATACCAAGAAAGGAGGGGTGTATCCATATTCATCAAGGACTCCCACACCTCAAGACTGGTTGCAACGCACGATGCATCGGAGACCATCCAGGTGCAATTAACCATAGGCAAAACTGCTCTGCAAATTGTAGCATGTTACAGGCCACCCTCACAAACTCAGGAACCTCACATGGCCTTCCTGAAAACACTAGAGGGGATAAATGTATCACCAAACACCATCATACTAGGTGACTTCAACTACCCTAATATAGACTGGGAACACTACTCAAGCCCAAACACCCTAGCCCAAAAGTTCCTGGAATTCATAAACTAAAATGCCATGGAACAACTAGTTACCATCCCCACAAGAGGAGATAACATACTTGACCTCATCATCACGAATATGGGAGCACAATGTTCAACACCGGAAGTATACCCCTCACTGGTGAGATCAGATCACAAACTAATCTCGCTGGAGGTCCTCATCCCACCCCCCCCCGAAATAAAAAGACCACAGTAAAGAACTTCTCGAAAGCCGACTTCACACTTCTAAAGACTAGTGTGGTCTCCTTTAAGGCCCCCGAGCCGGCGGAAAACAGTACACATGCCGCTGAATCACTTACAAATGCCTTCTACCAGCACCTGCAGGACTGCATGGATAAGGCAATCCCAAGCAAAACAAAGACTCTCTGTACCAAAGGCAAGCGTCCAGTCTGGTGGACCCCAGCCATAAACAAACTCTACAACAAAAGGAGGAAGCTACTACAAGATAGAGCAAAATCCTTAAAAGGTAAGACACCCTTGATCACTATAAGTAAAAAACTAAGAGCTCTCATAAAATCATCCAAAGCAAATTTTGAGAGAAAAATAGCTAAAGACTCAAAAGACAACCATAAGGCCTTCTTTAGCTATGTTAGAAACCTGGGAGGAAACTCCCAGATATGCTCAGAACTAGTTCAAAATGATGTGAAGATTACTGATCCTACGGACATTGCCAACATACTGGCTGACAGGTTCAGTGCAAACTTCTCCCTCCCCCAAAAGGAGAGATATCTATACCAAATGATTGCAGCCCCCCAAAGATCTCCAACGCCCAAGTGAGAACTGCTCTCTCCAAAGCAAAAAACACAGCATCCATGGGACCTGATGGTGTCCCCGGCTGTGTGCTCCATGAACTCAATGAGGAATTAAACCCACAGCTAGGACAGCTGTTTAATCAGAGCCTTACCTCTGGATACATACCCAGGGAGTGGCGCACTGCAACTGTGGTCCCACTTCACAAAGGCGGTGCCTCCACCGACCCTGGAAATTACCGGCCCATTAGCTTGACAAGCCTTATCTGCAAAGCCATGGAGAGAATCATAATGGACCTCATAAATAAAGACATAGGGAATTTGCAGACTTTGGATCCAACCCAGTTTGGCCTTGTCAAAGGCAGATCATGCCTTTTAAACTTGGTTGACTTTTTCGAAACAGTCACCAAAGCCATTGATGAGGGAAAGGCAGTCCATACAGCCTACCTCGATCTGGCAAAGGCATTCGATACAATACCCCACTCGGGTATCATTGAAAAACTCATCAGCTTAAATATTAACCCATACATCACAAGATGGGTTGCAAACTGGCTGAGTGACAGAACCCACAGGGTCAGAGTTGCTGGCGCCATGTCAGACTCAAAGCCTGTCACAAGTGGTGTCCCACAGGGCTCAGTCCTAGGCCCACTCTTGTTTGGCATCTACTTCTCCAAAGTACAAGCAAACACAGGAGGGTTATGGCTGACAAAGTTTGCAGATGACTGCAAACTGGGCCATAGTAGAAAACACATCTGACACAGATATCCTTCAGAAGGGTCTCACAGAAACGGATAACTGGTGCCAGAGCCATGGCCTAAAGTTAAATGCCAAAAAATGCATAGTCATACCCTTCGGGAAAAACAAGGTTACCCCTAGCTACCAAATAGGTGGCAATCCACTGAGCACAGAAGAAGTTATCAGGGACCTGGGGACCCAGGTTGATAGTAGTCTGTCATTCGACACCCATGTAGCTAAAGTAGTTAGGAAGACCTTCTACATTGCCCACCTTATCATGAAGGGATTCTCATCTAGATCAAGGGAGGTCATTGTCTCCCTCTACTCATCACTCATCAGACCAATGATTGAGTACAATGCCCCATTCGGAATGTATCTGACCAGACACTTGCAGCAGCTGGAGAGGCCACAAAAGTTCCTCACCAAAAGGATAAAGGGTCTCAAAAATCTGTCCTATGCTGCCCGACTGAAAGAACTCCAGCTCTATTCAGTCGCCACCGCTTGCTCAGAGGTGACCTTTGCCTAACATACAAGGCCATGTCAAACCCAGATTTGATGAATATGCTTCACCTCAAAAAATCTAGATCCATCAGAGCCACAAGGGCGGGAGACTTAAACCTCGACACGGCTATTAATAGGACGTGCTGGAGGGATAGATTCATCACCCAAAGACTCCCTATGCTGTGGAACAAAATCCCGGTATATGTGAGGCAGAGCACCTCGCTGACCTTGTTCAAGAGAAATCTTGACCAATGGATGGGAGATCGCAGATATACCCCAGGGATTACCTCAGTGTCACTGCTCAACAGAGGCACAGCAAAATAATGGGTATATTTCCCCATACTAAAGGGGTGGCATAAGCCACAAAACTATGGGCTAGGCTTGTAAATGCCCTTGGGCAGATAGCCTAGTATGAACCTATGAACCTATGAACCTATAACCTATGAAAGTTACATTTATTTTCTTTTTTCTTTTGTATTTTGTCCCTTTTAATTTTCTTTTTCTATCTTTTACCCTTTTACCAATATATTACCAAAGTATTTTCTTTTTTTAACTAGCTCCCAATTTATGTCTTCTTCCTCACTTATTTCAGAATCGTCTTCAAATTCCTATTTAATAATTTTTTTCTCATGTATTTTTTCTTCTAAAGTTTCTTTTCTTAGTTCATTTTTTTTTGTTCATTTTCTTCTGTTTCTTTCTCATTTTCCTTATTCATATTTTCATTTTTGGAATCCATCCATAAATGTCCAATGTTGTTTCATTTATAACTTTTTAATTCAAATTCAGTTGCATTGTGTTCCATTTTCCCACAAATATAACATTTTCTTTTGTCACAGTTACTTATCAAATGTCTTTCTTTTCCACAAAAATAATTAAATAAATAAATAAATATGTTTTGGGTAGTACCCAGTATTTTATGACACCCATATTCCTCTCCACATTTATCGTGCTTGGTATATTTATAATTTTTGCTCTTTCTATTTTTAACATAATATTACAGTCCCATCCATCAGTCCATAAACCCTTTTCTTCATCAACTTTTGCAATATCCAGTACTTCTTTACATACATTTTTTCAAAGTTCTTTCAAAGTCTCTCTTTTCCCCTCTGTTCAATATTGTACAAGTGCACATTTTTCTTTCCCTATTTAATGCTTTTATCACATAAAGATCCCATGGAATATATTTTCTTTTTTCAGATTCTCTAAGAAAAATTTCTATTGACAAAACAGTCTCAGAGATAATGTGACAAAAATCTCTTTGTTAATATGAATTAATGTTCTTAACTCATGTGCTTTTACACCCAAAGGAGATATAAAATTGTCCTACGCTTGATTCCTGTCCATTTCTTTATCTTCTTTACTTTGAATCCTTACTATGTACTTCCAGTTTACATTTTTTTCTGCCTTCTGTTCTGCTACTCCCCTTTTGCCTCCTTTTATTTTCTCTGCATGTGTTTTCTTTTCCATCTCACCACTATTCTTCAGAATTGCCTCTGCATGCTCCCGTTGTATTTTCTGCATAATGTCCCCCTCCCCAAGAAACATCTCCTTCATTTTCTGGCTCATTCTGCATCATCCTTTCTTTAAGTAAATCATCCCGCAAGTCTCCTGACAGGAGGGTTGTAATTATACACTGAACATTTGCTGACTCATTTCCATCAAGCAGATTTCTTTAAAACATCTCCTCAGAATCCTGCACACATTCTCCAATAGTCTCAGTATTTCCTTTCCCATCCATTTCTCTCACCACTCCATTATTGCCTTCTCTCTCCATCTGCCTCCCTGTTTCTCTGGGTTGCCTCTGTACGTGGAATGGAAAAAGGAAGTGCTCCTGCAAAATAGGTCTCATTCGCAACAAAGATGAGTAATGGAAGTTCCCTGATGCCCTTGCCAAATTTTCCTTAGTAAAACAAATACCACCTTAGGATTCCCCTGAAAAGAGGCTACTAAGCCAAGTGGGACTAATTCAGTCAGCAAGGATACATTTATCCTTGCAAAATAAGTAAAACAAAAAATATTATGTCACAGTTTTTTGAAATGGTAATATTTTCTCAGTTTATTCATGAGCACTCTCAGTCAGCCTATTTAGTAACCTTTCCTTCAGAGCATTATTGTAATCAGCCTCCTCTAGGGGAGATATAAATGGTGGTTTCTTACCTATCATAGATGTATGTTTAAATCTTTCTTACATGATTACATCTACTAAAAAAAAGGCACTGCAATCTTGCACTTGATTAATAGGTGCACTTATTTCTGTACACATTTCTTCTGAGACTTGTTATAAGCATTCATTTAAGCAGAAAAGCCACAAAGCACAGATTTTCACAAATTAAGTGTACGTATTGTAACTATTTCTTCTACTTTATTGCAAGTTGAACTAGAAGGTCAGCATGACATTCTTCAAATTGTTACATGTTTATCTCTGTGAATAGCTTGTGTTTTTGGGGATGGGCACTTTCTGCAGCCTTGCATACATTTCCATTGAAGTTTCTGCTTTCCATTATGCCTTGCATACTTTACTTGCAGCTTTAAGTGATATCATATGACGTTGCTCAAAACAACATACTTTTGCATTCCTGTAAGGAGACACGCTGTTCACACATAAAAGTGTAACAATTTTGAAAAGATGTTTTGTAATCCTTTCTGTTCAACATGCAATAAACAAAACATATTTACTGTTGCAGATGGTTGTACTAAAAATATCCCATGGCAATGTGTACTTTGATAATTTGCTGATTAATAAGCATTAAGTGTATAAGGGAATTAAGGAGAAATGTACACATAAATAAACAACGCATAGATTTATCATTATCCTGTACTCATTCATTTGCTACTTTAATCCTCATCCCCAGTTCTAGTCTGCCTAGGGTGTGGTGGATAATTGAGTTCAGCCACTTGTTATGTGCAGTTAATATTTTAGAAGAAATTAATGTCTTACTTAAATACTGCATTACTAAGTAGTGTGTAACTTACAGAAACCGTTTTTTCTAAAAATTGTTTGACAGCACTACAACTAATTATTAAGCTAATACCCATAGTATATGAAATTATGTGGCAATGCAATATGTTTTCTGTTTAAGTACAGATGCCTGCTTAAGCATATACATTGATATTTATACAGAAAAGCATGTGTATAAATAAATATGCCATATTTCTATCCAAAATCATCTCTGTCTGCATATATGTTTATTGCGTGTCAGCACTTTGGTTGAATTATACATAATGTATTTGCATGTACACATATTTATTCCTATGTATATATACATTTAAGCAGTATTCATCTAGTATAATTTTTAAACCTATGTTTGATAACATTTAAAAAGCATGTAAAATACTTTGTATAGAAATCTCATCTTCTTACCGTCACCTGGTATACCACTCAGCCAGCTAGTCAGGCCTATTCCTCTGTAGATCATCATACCTGTGGCAGCACTGGGGCCCAGAGTGGGTGATCCCAGTTAGGGGTGACAGGTGTTCAGCCAACTCTTGCCAGATGTCACTTTTTTTCCATTATGTGCTACATCCTGATGTTTCATTTTCTCTATGTGTGACTCTCTTAAGAGGTAGCTGATGATGTTGGTTTCCTTGCCAGACCAGCTTGGAGTTCAGTCCTGTGCCTTCACAAGTGTTGCCTTCAGTACCAGAGTGAAAAATGTAAGTTTAAAGTTGTGGTTCACAGCTTTGGAAACATACTCTCTGATGTGTGACATCACCATAACCAAACCCAGCTACTATGTATGGGCATTTGACATGGAACTTATATTATTGACAAGTTTAATTTTAACAAACTGTTTTACCACACAACTAAGTTTTTTAAGGAATAGTTTTAATTTTTTTGCCAATGTAAATAAAAGTCAGTAATTAAATCATTATGTTAATCATGTGTGTTTCTCCTTCTGTGTTTAAAGTTATATTTTTTTGAACAATAAACTTGGAGGTCATACATTAATCAAGTCTTTAACCAAGCATTTTTTAGTGTTACAGCAGTAAATATTCATGTTTCCTTTTTTAAATTCACTTTATATAAGAATCTTCCTGTCAATGTCATTATGCTCTGATATAAACTACTGAGTGTTTTGAAGTGATGAAGTGTCCTACGGTAATCAGGATGGGCATGGATTAGGCATCATGATTATGCAAACTAAACTGCTGCTGACTCCATTATCTCTTTACTGTGGATAGGGATACTTGAGATAAATTTGAGATATATTAGGCTTGTTTATATGTTGTCTAGGCCATCTGGGATCAGTAACACACAGCACAACTTATCCACAGCTGCCTGAGTGCTAGTTACATAAATCTGTTGACATGCTCGCTCATGTATTTTTGTGATTCATAGAGATAAGCATAACTCACCCTAATTTGCATATAATACATGTAAATGAGCCTATTTTTATGGGAATAACTTTAATAATACCATATTTAGCTGCAACCAGTCAGGTTCCAAAGACATGCGTCTGTAGTGTTTCTCCACAGGCCTCCGCTGAAAATAGACTCTGTCCTAATCAGATTTTCCCAGTCAACAAATGTTAAGTAAAATAAATAATAAATAAAAGTTAGGTGGCAAGAATTTTGGGAAAATGAAAAGATTTAAAAATAATGACAAAATAGTAATAAAGTTATAACATTTGCAAGCAGTACATAAAACTGTGTGTTCCATTGATTTTATTGTCGAAAGCAGCTGATTCATGTAAATAGCGATGACAAAAGTGTTACTTATCAATGGGAATTCATGTCAGCAGTAAGAAAAATGCATGAGGAAGAACTGCTGATGGCAATGTGAAAGACAAATGTTTGCAATAATTTTTTTTTTTTGTTTGTTATTTGCAGACAAACAGCGCATTATTTGAAGAGTATGAAGTAATGTGCTACATGTATATCAATGTTCAGTGCTGTGAGATAATATGAACGAAGTCACAGCACAATTCCAAAGAAAATGCATTTATTCACCACAAACAATATGTTAAGCACTTTCGTTCAAGTGTATACTGATACACTTAACTTATACACTTGAACGAAAACTATTAACGTATTGTTTGTGGTGAATAAATGTATTTTCTGTGGAATTGTGTTGTGATTTTGTTCGTTGCTTCTTGGCTTGCTGTGGTTACTGGTCTGGAACTCTTTTGGCCTGTCAGTAAATATGCTGTTTGTTGAGGAATTTGTGACTTTTCAATTATGAATCAAAAATCATGGCAGTATACATTCAGAAAGTGGTAAGGGAATGATTTGTCTAGTATGATAGCAATGGAATAAGATTGCAGTGTCATGATAAATGTTTGCAGCAGCAATATGTTTGCAGTACAGGATAATAAAAGATCATTTTAACTGGGTGATGTTTGGCTTGCATGATTTGTATATGAATATGGGTATCGTGTCAAGAAAATGTTTTTGTACTTGACACTTCCTGTATGCTTGAATTAGTACCTCACAATATTGGGACAATGAATTGCTGAGAACCCCACTAAACTGAGCATGTACAATGAGATAGTGTGGCATTCTTTGGTAATGAGTCTTATTATCCATTTATAGCATAGCACAATCCTATCTTAATTTCTCTGAACATAGGGAATTTTCATCATTCAACATTAAATGCAATATATTACAGTCCAGGTTTACGTAAGTATTGGTATAGCTCAACAGTTCTCATTTTCCTGTGGAATACAAAAAATACTTGAAGAAGGAACCAGCAAAGCTTAAATATTCTTATATACTAATTAACCTAATAACTGTTGAGGAATCAATGCCAATAGGCACAAATGACCCAATACTCATACTGGAGAATGTCTTATGTTTTATGACAATAAACTACTCTTAGAATGCTGCAGTACCACAGACAATTGAAAAGAAAATATTCAAATTTATTTCACTATTATCTTTCAGTATTACAAGCTGCTACACTCATGTGTGATACATACCTCTCAAGCATACCTCATTATGAGGAACATTCCTCTTTTTGGATCTTTAAAGGTTCATGTTTCTTGCAATTCAACATTGAAAGGTTCTATTACACCTGAGAATTTTTTTAAACTAATATCCATGACAAATTGTACTGAATCACATTAATTTATCAAAAGAATGTTGTATAAGTCTAAAATAATACATTTAACCATACTTTGAACTTGATAGCTGAAGATGTCCATAAGCTGTTAGCCAGTCTTCCACACTTTGCCCATTCATTCCACATGCAGCTTTCCTCATTTTGGAGAATGACAATTGAGAGCTATGGTGTGTTCTCATCCTAAACTATATTTGTCCTTTTTTTAAGGAGTTAATTTTCTTCACACAAAGAGTTATCAGACAAAGCAGCCTTATTTGTTCCTGCATTTACAGGTCACTGCTATAATTACCAACACATATTCTTGATAATTCAGCTAACTTCTAAATGAGTATCTGTATCTGGCTTTACTCTGCATTGCCATCCTGCTCCCATTCCCCACCATACAGCCAAACCACAGGACCACCTGTCTTCTACATACCTGTCATATTACCTGTAGTTAATACTGCTTTTCCCTTTATTTTACACCACCGACTGTATTATAGATCAACCCTCTTGACCAAATTATATCACCATCCCACTACAATTCTCTGCTACTACTCCACAGTACAAGACCTTACTTAACCTCCTGCTTCTGTAGTTATAAATCGCTCATACACTCATTCTTTTTACCTTAATATCTGTAACACAGCCCTCTATACAAACATAAACATTCAGTCCTTGCTATTTAATCTCATATTGAGAAAAAATGCTCAATTTTAGCTCTATTTCTCCTTACTTATAGTCATTTTACTGTGGTGTTTATGCAGTCTTACTATATCATCACTCTTCCAACATAAACCAGTCATACAATTTTATCTTCCTACAACTGCTTTTTTAATGTCAAGCTACAATGCTGCTCATTGAAATTCATCTTTACACAATTACATGTTAATAAAAAGCTTATCGTATATGATCAGAACATCTCTAATGCAGAACATCAAACCAGACTGCTACAAAATTTCAGAAGCTTTTGGTACTTTTCTCTTTCTTGATATTATTAGGTCAGGTGATTTCTTTAATGATATAACATGTTCTAAATTATTCTTCACATTTTTTAAGAATTGCACTAGATGTGAATTTGTTAAACATTCCCTGTGTTTTACTAGTGACTTGAACAAATTATTCAAAATAATCACCTGTGGCATTGACCTGAATGATTTTGTGAAGTATTAGTAAGTGATCCAAGCTTATCTTAAGTTGATATAACTTCAATTCTTGACTTTATGGAAGAAATTAAAAAAAAACTTCATATATTTTAAAGGCGATTTTATGTATTTATGCATTTACATATTTATTTATTTTAAACAGGTATGGGGCAAAGACATTGGTGCAGCCTCTAAACCAGTTTTTGTGAATATTGTATTCTGGTACTAGAAAAACAATAAAGTGCAAATTTCATGTAAACATCATGTAGACATTGAGCTGTATTTATAATTTTTTTAAAAGAAAATATATATTTATTCTTTAGACAGGTAGTGAAACATCACATGAGGAATTTGTTTTCTGCCTTAATGATTTTGTAGATTTTTTTTTTTAATTTACTACCTGGTACCACAGAGACACTATTGACTCTTTGGCTATTATTATTTCTAATGATTATATTACTAAGAATAATGACTCTAATATTTACTGGAAACCCACACTTTCCAACAGTCACCATCATTATTCTAGTAACCACCTCTTCTGTCAAATAGTAGTAATAGTAATAATAATAATAATAATAATGCTTTAATAAAATGACATACAATGGTTTTTCCTGACTTTTTTTCCTGACAATAATGTGTCTTTTATGTTGAAATGGAACATTTGAAATAAATGCTTTTTGGAAAGGTTTTTTAATTGATGAATTAGCAGATGTGGGTAACCATAAACATATATTTCAATTCAAACATGTTTTAAGATTAATGACTAATCATGGTTAGCAGAAAAACATGGGGGGGGGGGCAGTTTTATGCAGACTATGATGATTCCATGTAATGATAGCAAAGGTAAGGTTTAAAAAAGTATGACCAAAAATGGAAAACTGTATTTAATTCCATTGACTTACTTACTAAACTAGATGACACCACCACTCTTATATACAAAAGGAGAATGTATTTATAACCCTTACACCAAAAAATGGATGTTTAAGTGTAGATCACAATGTAGATTTATGTTTGATTCTTCTAACATCTCAATTGCTTTTTACCCGAGTTCTATTTGCTGTAATGTTAAGTTTAATTGTAACACTAGAGGAATTGTATATATTGCATGCTGCCTTTCCTGTACAGCATTTTAATCTGGAAAGACAGAATGTCCCCTGAAAGCTAGAATTTAGGCATATGTAAAGAAAAAGGGAAACAGTAACACTCTCTATAGACATGCATGCATGTGCACTAATTTCAATTAAATTAATTTTCTGTTATATGTGAACTCTGTCTCTAGATGATGGTGACTATTGATGTGACATACTGACACCTTGTCCACAAATTAGATTAAAAGGGGTTTTGGATAGATGGATTATATGAATGATTCATTTACATGTTAGAGGTGGTTTTTGTGATGCCAGCTAGAATACAGGGAATTGCATTGGCAATAGATATTTAAAGTAATGCACCACCCTGCATAAAGTTAACATATTTCTATTATTAGTGTCCTGAAGTTATGGGTGGCCAATTTATAATTATATTCACAGCAGGATTTTGTTGTATTTTATATGTACATTTTTAACAAACACACACTACTGGTTATATATGTCATCAAGTTTTACCAATTATCTATCTATTTTACATTTGTTCATTTTATGTTTTGATGTTACTTTGATGATATTCTAAAGCAACAATATACTGATGAGGGATTTATCAGTTTTAGATTAATTTGTTATAGTGGAGCATTTTACAACAATGTATTTTATTTTAAATATTCATTATTAATCTTCCTTCAATTGGTATGATGTTGCCATGTGACGGGGCTTTTGTTATTTTAGGCTGTAGAAATTCATAAAAGTGTTAATTCTGGTAAAGTTCAGTATTGAGTTTTTAAATTAAAGTCCTTAACCTTTTACAGTAAAATAACTTCTTGAGCGACGGCTTGCCTCACAAAACTCCAAAATTATTTCAGTCACTGATTCCTTAAAAAAAAAATACCTCTTAAATCCCTATATTTTCTCCCAAAATTATTCCACCTTTTTATATAAGATACCAGGAACAAAACACAATGGAGGTTTAACTTTTTTTAGAATTCAGTACAGCTGGGACCATCTGTAGTAGGCAAAAGTAATGCTACCTCAGAAAAAGCTCTGAATTGATAGCTGTACAATGCTCGATGTTCTCTAGGTGGTAATGCAAAGCTGTTAATTGCCAAAGTGTGTGTTGTTCCCCCTTCTTAATTCAACTTAGTACAGAACAATTTAAAAACCATTCCTGAATTAGCAAAGCATCATATGTTCATAATCCTCAGTGATTTCAGCCTTAATTAGAAGGGAGAACATACCAATATGAGTACAACATTTGTTTCCCTGCCTAACTGTACACAGATGGTCAGTTACAGCACATGCCCCGACCAGCCCACCAGGGAATGCAGTCTGCTGGATGATAATTTTAATTAACATTCCTGAAAAAAACCTGCAATTTTAGATACTCTATTAAATAAAACGAGTTACTGCTGCTCTCTATTTACAGTTTGATAATTCTAAACTAAATAAAATCCTTGTCAATTTTTTCATTCTGGGACCATTTCAGACTCTAACAGGACACTACTAATTGCAGAGATTGAAATAGTAAATCAAACATACTTACTCAACTGTTTTGGTTCCACAACCACTCTATTAACATTTTATAATGTCTTTGCACCCATACAAGGCAGTCTCTTCCCTATTGTAGCTTTAATGAGCTGATGAAAAATGAAGAAAGTTCTTGATGGAATGGAAAAAAGGTAGTAGCAATACATGATATATAAAAAAGTTAAAACTACATCTTATAAGTCTGGTTAGCCTAGTCTCTCTAGTTGATTCCTTCTCCACTCCTCTGCCTTTTTGCATTCAACAGATCAGTTACTTAGAAATTTTATCTGCAATAGTTTGTTAATTTCCTGATTGCCTGTTTGATTGATTGATTGATTGATTGATTGATTGACTGATTGAGTTGGAGGATTGTCATATGCTTTACATAGGAACTTTGTTCAATAACATACTGCTGTGCGGTCTTTATTTTCTGTTGTAATGTACTAACATATCCTCAACTCTACCATCCTTTAATATAAATATTTATACTATGACTTATACTACTGTATGACATTTTTTCTGTTTTATTTTGTGATCCTTAATGACTTGGTTATAGTTAAAAATAGTCCCAGGGACCATTCCAACAGTCAGGTTAACAGACATAAAATACCTATGTAATGCTGTAAGTCTCTGCCACCTAGTTTAAATAGACCAGATGTGTAGGTAATATCTGGGTTACTGCAGATTCACATCTAGCTCATTCACAGCACTCATTGGTTTGTGTGCACTGCCTTTATTCCAAATCCTAACACACACACATACACTATGCTGGTCTTTACTCCGTATCCATGTATTTTTTTTCAGCCTTCCTGCACTGCATGTTTTGGTTATATTTTGTCTGTGAAACACTACTTACTGCTTATGTATTTTTCCACAAATCTCATATCTGTCTTCCTACCTTCTAGGATTTGTACTGTGCAGTATTGCATGCCTCTGAGTCGTGACAATGGAGTAAAATAAAATGTGCATTGATACTGATTTTTTTTGTGGTGTGATGAAACATCTCATTGTGAGTAAAGAAACTAAAACAGACATACAAATAAATAAATAAAGGTCCTCTGTGTTCCTGTACTAATTTTACTCCCGCATGCAGACATCTTTCAACGTAATACTTGTGTCTGTGTAGAATATGGGAAAATAGTTACTGCTTGTATATTTTTATTACCTTTCTCTGAAATAATTTTCTATGTCTCTAAGTATGGTTATGATATGTAGAAGAAGATGGTGAGCAGGGCGAGTACTGAACATTTGTATTTGTATGGACCGGATGGGTCAGTGACTGTTTTTTATCTTATATGCCATGTATACCACTTATATTATATCATAGCTAATATTTAACCACTTTTCCTTTGGATAAGAATAAGTCAGGTTACTAATATTTCTCTACTGCTGCAATCTTAATTGTAAAATAATGACTGATTCAGAACTATTTGCTAAGGTATTAAGATATATTTTGGACTTTAATTGTGAGATATGAAAATAAAGGATAGTTTTCACAATTTGGGAGGTTGGAAGTGAAATAGAATGATTAAAAGTGTGTGTGTGTGTGTGTGTGTGTGTGTGTGTGTGTGTGCACATGTGCATGTGATAGGATATGGAACAAAGCCAGTGCACATAAACCAATAAGGTCTGTGAAAGAACTATACATGAGTGTGCAATAACATAGATACTAATTTGTTAAAATAGTAGGTGAAGTGTTTTACTTGGAGTATTCTGTCCAAGACAAAGACCAGATTGACAAAGGTAAATGCCTTTAGTAACTATGTCAGATTACATAAGGAAAATCATCCAACATGGCTTGGGAAGGAAACTGGAATGCCCTGGGCAAAGCTATATATTCATGGGAGAACCTGCACAATTAACCCTGACAGTGAATGGAGGTGAGCATTAAAATTAAGTTGATTGAATAATGATGCAGAAAACTTTACTGTTTAGCACTTTATAACAATATTCTGCATAATATAGAAAAAAATATAATTTGTAATCAACCTAACTGCATGGAGCTATGAAATTCCATTATAGGTTCATTGAGACCCAATCTGTACCTTTTCTTTTTAAACTTAATATTATTTCTAGAGAGAGATAGCTATGATATAAAGATAGATAGATATACAGACAGATAGATATGTTTCAATGTGCTACACTCTCACACACACACACACACACACACACACACACACACACACACACACACATATATATATACACAACCCACAGTGAATCACTCAGTCACTCACTCATTCTCTCATGTGTATGCGTGTGTGCATACAAAAAGCCAGCAGTGGTTGTACATAGTATTAACAAATATAACCTCATGTTCAAAGGTGTTAAAGGTCACAGACCAAAGGCAATTGCTTTATTATCCCTGGGCATGAGGTAATACTATACTGTATACACCCTAGCTGCCTTACTACATATCAAGAAAATTGGTATTTGCATTTCTTTTTGTTTGAATTTTATGTTAAGTAGATAATGTATAATAATTATTGCTTTTGTACTGTATTCTAAAGTTCAGTAGTACATCCAAACATTATAACTTATGCAGGGTTATGTAAAATTATTTTATCAAATGTTCCAGTTAATTTTAAAAACATATCTGTCTAACTGCTACGTGCTGTTTCATAATTTCAATTGTCAATGTTTTGTGGTCATTTTCCCAAATCACATCTTATCTATATTGTATAGATTCAGTACCATGATAAAGGTGGTAGCAGTCAATGAAAACCATTGGGACAACCTGAGCTTAAAATGTTGAGTTTTGAAACAACAATTACTTGTATTCGTTTAAATGACAGTACCAATATTTATATGTTTTATTGTCATGGCATCCATTTTTTATTTCTTTTATTTTGGTGTTTTAAACTATTTTTTGCTTTTTTATTAAACATATGGGGAATTTGATTGGAGAGGTTTCTTTCCTTGGTGAGCAGAGTCAGTTATCCGAGAAAAGAAGATAACTACCAACGGGCCTTCAAGTATGTGAGGAGAAGGGATCTGTGACTGAATGTGAAGTTGATGAGATCTGCATTACTTTCCCCTTATCTGGAACATGCTTATTAGAAAGCTAACTAGTTCTGTGATTTTACAGTGTACCTTGCACATCTTATGAATATCACATATGTAATGGAGATGTTTTTTTCCATTCATTTGTATTCTGCCATGTCTCACAAGACATGGGGGTGTCTGCTCTAT
The DNA here is from genome assembly GCF_019279795.1 of Protopterus annectens. NCBI lineage: Eukaryota > Metazoa > Chordata > Ceratodontiformes > Protopteridae > Protopterus > Protopterus annectens. Next base: position 760,041,440 of record NC_056732.1, on the reverse strand, counting down.
AGCAGCTGACCAGAAACCTTTCAGCTGTGGCTTGGAGCACCTCCTTTACAGCAAAGGAAAAATATCTAAAGAGTTGGTCTCACTTTCTCCCATCCAACTCCAAAGCCTTCTGTAACATAAACTTTAACGTTTTTTTTAAAGCACTCAGCTAGACCAACTGTTTGTCTGTGAGTGGCACATGCATATCCTTAACTGTTTTACTTTTAAAAGTGTAAGAGTTTATGCGCAAGTATCAATATGGGTTGGCTTGATCAGTGAGAAGTTCTCACAGAATGCCTTTTCCTTGGAAAAAAGCACTACTTATTTGGCCAAAGATTTGCATTGACTCTTTGTTTATAGTTGGCAATTACTAGGAAATACTGGTGACCTTGACTACAATTAGGTCCACTGTCTCCATTTCTAGTCATTAAAATTAAAAATCTAGGAAGGGTAAGGGTAGTAAAGGGTTCTCTAAATCATGGTTCAATGCAATCTGTTGACACTCTGGAAAAGTTGTACATAATTTCTCCATGTTCTTCATAACACCAAGCCAATAAAATGTGTCTGAAGTCCTAACTATTTTTTTATCCATTCCTAAATGACCTACTAAAATGTGACAATGTACTAAACTTCATAACCAGTGTTCTAAACAGCCTTGGATCTAATAATCATCTCAGTAACTATTCTCTGTACCTGGTTACATGACAGAGTAAAAGGTCTGTTAGTATCAGTATGAATGCAACGGTTTTGTTTCTTTGGTACCCCATTTCAATTAACTATACTTTCTTAGGTCAACTCATAATATTGCCTTTCAACTGAATTTCTTCACATCAACATGTCTTAACTCCCAGACAGCCAAGCCAACATTATCTTCATTATTCTGTTTTGAAAGGGAGTCTGTGGCCTCTACAAAAACAGGTATAGGTTTTGTCCCTTCATCTAGTTTATCACCAACAGGGAGACTGGTAGTTTCCCTTCCACTTCTTCAAATTTTCCTAGATTTCTTTACATCTAGACTAATTTTTCTCTTTATGACTACACCACTGCTTTAATATAGCAGACAGAGGATGACTCCCCCCATTGTAGCAGGAAGTAGTAGTCCACAAAAAAATCACAAAAACGATAGGCCAAAAAATATCCCAAAAGGTGATACAGCGGACTATTGAGGATAAAAAAAATATGCTTGCTACTATTATGCAAAAAGTCAGAATTTCCAGACAGAAGATATACAAAAAGATTAAGAGAGACATTAGAGGAAAGAAAAATATTTACATAAGAAAAACTGTCAAAAGCTTCAAATTAAAATTTCTGTTCAATAATCAATGGATTCATGAAAAACATTATATAGACTAAGAAACCGTGGCCTGTTTTTTTAAAAGAAGCAATTGAGGAAGAGTGAAAATATCAAAACAAAATTTTGAGATTTTTTTTTGAAAAGTATAAAAAAGAAATATGGACTTGGGAAAGAAAGAGACATCTGAATCGTACAATATTTATGCACAGGAGAACTCCAAATTAATCAATGTAAAAAAAAACAGCCCCTAAGATATTCAAAGAGAAATATAGGCAAAGAAATGTAGATATGAAAAATTTCACTATACAAAAAATAAGATCACAAAGGGGAAAGTAGAACAGAAGATTAGTAAAGAAGAAGTTAAAAATAGAAGCAGAAGGTATTGAATACCTGAAAAGTGGATGGTTTAGTGTAGAAAGTCTAACACAAGTTATATAATAGCATGATAGAACAGTCAGTCCCCCGATTAAGGAGAAAAAGGAGGAGCAGGAGACATCTGAATAAGAACTATGGAAATGAGAAAGAAAAAGAGATTTGATATGGTGCAATGTTTATGCAAAGGAGAAAGCAAAAATTAATCAATACAAAAAGAGTAACACCAAAGATATTTGAAGAGAAATACAGGCAAGGGCATCCAGATATGGAAAATTTTACAGTACAAAAATAATAAAACAAAAAGACAAAGTAGAAAAGAGGATTAACAGTGGAGAAGTTAAAGAAATGGAAAACAAAGTTATGGATTATCTGCAAAGTGAAAGATTTAGTGAAGAAAATGTAACTCTGACAGCACCACAGCAGGATAGAATAATGAATCTCCAAATTAAGGGGAAACATCTGATCAGTGGCCATATGAACATACATTGGAGCCTTCAGTAGGAAATCAGTACAAAAATTCAGTTGCATGGCAAAGGAAGGAAAAGGAAGCTGTCTCAACTCTAATGCAGTCAATGTTGTAGAGTGATAGGTCAGTGAGTTCCCAGATGAAAGAGCAACAGATGACAATGGAAGGAAACTAAGAGAATATGGCACAGGAAGATACTCTGCAACTTTCTGTAGAATGCCCAGAGGAGACGGAGAACAAAAAATGTGCCCTCTGTTTAAAAAAAAATTACTTAAGGAAAGTGCTGCTTGATTTAATAGAGATGGATGGACATACTGAGATCAATGAAAGAAACAGACTAGAAAAAGTCAGTAAGATTAAAAAAGTTAGAAGTTTAATAAAACAAATGAACACAGTAATCAGGACTGTTTATTGAAATTTGTGCAATATAACAGAAGTAATTAGGATATATTATTGTGCAACTACATTAATAATAGATAAAGTCTTACCACAGACTAGCAAGGGAAAGGAAGAGGAGAAATCATATGCTATCACTGAATTATCGAACAGAGAAAACTTATAAAGCAATTAAGACAAGAAGTGTCACTGTTACAAGAGTATAGAAGAGGGACAGATCAAGAAAAATAGTCAGAAAGGTAGACATGATAAAAGAAAAGTGTAGTATCAGAACAGCTCAGGAACTATTGTATAATATTGCAAATAATAAACTAAATATATCACCATAGACAGGAAATCTTTGAATATGCGCACATAAATATAAAGGAAGGGATTGAAACACCATCAAAAAAGTAGAAATAGACACATTTTGGAGAAAAATCTAGAAGATCCTGTGGAACATATCAAAGATGCTGAATGGGTTGAAGGAGTAAAAGAAAGAATAAAAAGTTCAAATGTACAGGATATGAAATGTGATGAAGTAACAGCCAGAGAAACTGAAATGAAGTTAAAGAAAGCTCCTAAATGGAAAACCCCAGGCCCATATGCAGTACGTAACTTCTGGCTAAAAGTAATAACATCTTTACCTGAAGATTTAGTCCTGAGTAAGAACTATTTATATGAGCACCACAAATAGATGCGAACCTAGTTAACAACAAGAAAAACAGAGCGAGCCTGCAAGCTATCTTAAAAACTTCAGGCCAATAACTTGCCTTCCAGTGATGTATAAACTGTACACTGAAATTGATGTTGATAGGGGGGGCGTGGCTAGGATGCTGAACTGATAGCTGCACTTCATTTCAGCTCTCTTACCTCAATACAATTCCTGACAGGAATTTTACAAAATAATATTTAATTTGAAGAAATTTTTATTACTAACTTATTTCTAATAACTCTGAGCATCTATAAGAAAAATTTTATTGTCAGAACTTGAATAATTCCTGTCAAATTAATTACTGGAAAATCAGCACCAATATCAGCTTTACAGCATGAGTCATCTAAGGAATACAGCACAAGACTCTTCTCTCAAAAAAGACCTGCAGTCTCTCATTACAAATGTACAGGAACTTACAATAAAAATCAACAAGATGGACAATAAAATAGATACTTTTAAAGAAAAGTGCTCACAACAACTGGAACAGCTTCAAGAAATGTTTACACAGCAGAAAGGACAGATATCACTTATTGAACAGTCATTAAGTGACATTGACACTAGAATTCAAGTAGAAGAACAACAAACTGAATTCTTACTTCAACAGAATACATATTTACTAGAAAAACTTGATGATATGGAAAACTGAACAAGAAGAAATAATATTAGAATATATGGTCTACCAGAAAAATCTGAAGGGGACAATATGATAAACTTTCTTACCACCTGGATACCAGATGTAACAAAAATACCTGAAGCTCTTTCATATGGTATAGAACGGGCACATAGATCACTAGCAGCTTCTGGAAATGCTTCTTCTCCGGGTAAGAACAAGCCGAGATCTATAATTGTGAGACTTTTTTCTACACAAGATAAAGATCTTATATTAAGAAATGCTTGGGCAAATTCTCCCATCAAATACAATGATTCATTAATAAGATTTGACAATGATTATTCTACAAAGGTGGTTTCAAAAAGAAAAGAATTTCTACCAATAAAAAAAACCTTGAAGAAAAAGCAACTGAAAGTCTATCTTTTATTTCCAGCAAGACTGAAAGTTTTTCTACCAATTGGAATAAAAATCTTTGAAACAGTAGATTCAGCAATAAAATACCTTACCAACAACAACATCCTAACATATGAAGAATCTATGGACTGGACAATAAGTACACCGAAGAGAAATGCTGAAGTAAATAATTGGAAAACTGTTGAGCAAAAGAAAAAAAAACTAAAGGACAAATAATCTTACATATGTTATATTCTGTAAAAATCTAAATAATAATACTAACAACAAAAGAAAAGTTCTTACTGTCTTCAAGTTACACCAAAACAGGTACTGTTTTCAATTATATTTTAAATGACAAAATTAGCATAAATGTAAATACATTTATCTTAAATCACATCAGTATACTAAGCATAATTTAAACATTACTCTATTTTTCATTATTATCCATCTATTATTTTCATATTCTTAATCAGAGTAATCAATGCATAATAATGTTCCCAAATAGTTTATTTATTTATTTATTTATTTATTTTCTCTCTCTGTGTTTTGTTGTTTTTATTTTTCTCTTCTTTTTATTAAATCTTCATTAACTTATAATACTTTCATCAGTATATGGTTATATTGCTTAATAGGTATAGTAATGGCTGCTATATAACTTATTATTAGTTACATCCCTGATAGTATTACTTTTTATAAGTTAAAAGTGTCCCTGTTTGGATAAACACTAATGCTGGGCAGAAATGTGTTGCTTTTGAAATGAAGTATTTCAGTTAGGATGTATCATAAGACTACTTTAAATAATCTTAAAAGATGTTCTGCCTTTGACCCATATGCACATACTGATATAGTCCAGTGAAAAAATATGTTTTAAGTGATATTTTGAGGTTATAAGTCAGGTGTGCTGTGGCTCCAGACATCCGGAGTTGAAAGATGCTTGTGACTAGCTTAGATATCCTGTTGTCTTTTCTTTTGTAGAGAAATAAGGCATAGCATGTTTAAAATGCAAAGTTTGACAGTTGTGAACACCACTCCACAAACTAGAGTGCTCACGTGCCACTACATGAGTTTGTCACCAAATAAGAGGAGGGAAAAGAAAAAAGAAAAAACACATACCTTTTCCCCGCTTGGTTCTCGAGACAATTTAACAGCCACAAACATCACTAGAAACTTGAGTTACTTATTGCTTGTTACATTTACTTGTGTACGCCATCCCCTGACTCTTTCTAATTGACGTCTAGTCAGAAAATAAGCTAGGTTCACATTTAAAGATACAGAAACCTAAATTCCTTCTAAGGAAACAAATAATATAAAAGGTTCATATAAATATACACAGATATTTATTTTTGAAGCACTTTCAGTTTATGGCTACTGATGTCTTCTAGCACCTTGATAAATAAGGACATATATCTGCTTGTCTTTCTATCAGTTTAGATTTCCAGACATTTTAGCTATCCCTTACTATGTTTTATACAGCAGAGTTTAAAAAGCAGAAATTAATCATCAGCAAATAAAATCACTGCTGTTTTACAAATTCTCTAAAGAAACTAGTAAATGTCAAGCAACTGACAGGTTTGTTTTGGGGAGGGTTGCCATTTCCCACGCTGGTGCTCCTGCAGAATACTACTGATGTCCTGCTGCCAAGGTATGCCCTCGGGTGGGCAGGTGGGATGCAACAAGAAGGTTGGTATGCATTTGGCAAATCAAACATTTAGATGGCGGTATGGTATACTAGATGGAGAAAGTGGAAGCAATGATTGTATAGGCAACTATAATGAGTAACATAACAACAGTGGATTTGACCCGGTGTGTCAATTATACAATGTTTATATCCCATGTGGCTTTGGGCTTTGTCGAAGCATCTGTGTTCTACACACATATTGTGTTGGATCTGATTTGAGTGGAAGGGGGAGAGGCTTAGCCCACACCCTAATTTGTTACTGGGTTGCCATGCATTATGGGCATGCATTGTGGCAGGTACTCAACGGGCTATCCATCCTTAGATGGCTCATGCTGTTCCCGTTTGCTCATCTGAATGGTGACTGCAGCTGTGCTCTTCTTGTTATGTTGCCTGGCTGTGGCTTCACCCTTCTTATAATACAGCCTGGCTTTTTACATTATCAAGAATGACACAATACTAGTGTATGCGGGTATATCATGTTACTGTTAGTGTGGACAAGGATGCTTGACAATGCAACTATGATTCTTGGATCTTTCTGCAGACGGGTGTGTTGTCTGGCAGTTGAGAGCCTGGTTGTTCCTGATCAGCGGACCTGTATTTTTGTGTTTCAAAGTGACTGCATGAAAGGATGCCAGTATTGGTCTGCAAGTTTGGTGGGCAGTAGATTCGTTGGGGATTGATTTGAGGAGACACTTGTATTATGGCTGGGGCACTTGACATTTGATAAATGTATCCTCTCAATGATGCGTTGTGTCTGGTCATTGGCTGTAAAACAACTTTTCTGAGAAATATTGTTGTGGTGCCAGTTAATGATTTGGATTAAATGTTTCTATATACATTCGTGAAGCAATTGCCAGGATAAAATGGTACTCTTGCAGTGCATGGATCATCGTGGCTGTCTGATGTTGGAGGAAAAACAAGCTTCTTGGACACCTTTTTGACGTGGTAAAGGTGTTACCCCATGGTATGAATACGTTTTGTCTCTTTGCTGCAAAATGGGTTGGGAATTTTGGCCTGTAATATTTTCGTACATGGTGATTTGAATCTTGGCAGCTTCCATTGTTTTGATGTGTTCTCCGGTATACTTTTGTTCAGTCATAGGATTGAATTACTGGTGTTGAGTAGGTCAGGATTGTATCTCCAGCACTTGTTGTCAGCAGATAGACACACTGGTTGGGTGTCAGTCTAAGCTGTGGGAGTTGATGTGTGATATACATAGATGTTTGCTTTGAGGGTGTGGTCAAGTGCGCTGCAGTTTTACCTCTGTACTGTGTCAGTTTTCATTGTGCAGGGTCCCTCTGAGGGTTGATGGAAGTGTTGGCAACAAGACACTCAATCAGGTAACAACATTATGAGTGGTCTCTTGGATAAGGGAGTTGTCTAAATTGTGATCTTGTTGTCTCCAGCCATGGGAATTGTCATTGAAAAGCTGAAAAATGCAATCAGAGGAACATATTTAATGTCTACTAAAGAAATATTAATATACTTATACATTGTATCGCATTTCAGTTTATGTTAAACATGAAATATGATGTGGTTTCAGAACTATTCATGTTTTTATTCCAATATGACTTTGCAAATATTAATTTAAACACTGGTTTCGGACTTGAGTAGTCTAAAACAATTGCACAACAATGGTACTGTATTATACAGTAATGTCAGTAAATAGTTTTCAACAGATATATGAAATATACAGTTATAGATTTTAACATGATGTTTATTAATACCCTAAATTATTTTGAAATGATACTACCTTAATCTAAATATTTGTACCTTTTTGAAACCTGCTTAGAAGTAAGTATTATTGAATTACAATAAGATGAGTAAAGAATATATGTATATATTTTAGCTGATTAAATTATCTTAATATATTATTCAATTATCTTTATTTAAAACCAAGAGGATAAGAGAAACTGATCCAAATATTATTTGTGAGGGTAGAAAGTTTGTTTGGTTAGATTCACTAACCAAACGAAGAGGTATATTACCTCATAGCAATAGGGAATGGTTTTTAAGGTTAAGAATTATAAGTTTGGAAGTTCTTTGTTTTTTTTTTTTTTTATTCTATCACTTTGGTGTCACTCAGAAACATACAAAAATCATACAAGAAAAACTTTTTGAATACTGTATCCAAGATGGAACTAAGAATAAACAATATTTACATAAACTCACACATGAAACAAACTCAAAACTAGGAAATGAAATGTTTATCCATAAATGTTAATGGTCTAAATAATAGTAATAAAAGGAGAAGCCTATTCAAGTACATAAACTTACAGAAACCACAAATAGTCTTTTTACAAGAGACACACTTATTAGATAGAGATATAAACAACTTAAATATTAATAATTACACAGTACTAATAAACTCTCAATACAAAACAAAAAAAAGAGGAGTAGCTATACTATTTCGCAACTCAACTATAACACCTAAAATAATTACTACTCATCAAGATACATCAGGTATGTTTTGTCTAGTTTCAATAGAGTTAAATAAGAGAATCTATACATTAGTAAATCTATATTGGTTCCCAGGACTAGGATTAAAAACAGTTAAACAGCATTTTGAAGAGATAATTCATTTAACTAAGGGTAGCCTGATATTGGCAGGAGACTTCAACTATATAATGAATGAAAAAGATACAGATTCTAAATCCAAAAAAAGAAAACAACCCATCTCTAAAGCACTATCAAAATTTATAGATACATTGTATTTAAAAGATATAAATGAATTTGCAGAACCAGACTCACTAATCTTCACATTTTATTCTCATAGATATAAAACTAACTCTAGAATTGATAGAATATATGTTGCCAATGACCTAATAACAAAAATTGACAAAGTCAAAATCATAAATTGTCCTTTATCTGATCATAATGCCATAGTCTTTGAGATAGAGCTTACACCATTTTATTCAAATCCCATTACTAGGATACCTTCCTATATCACAAAATTGAGAGATTTCAAAGAATTTTATGAAGAAACAATCAAAAACTTTCTAGAAATAAATTACACAGAAGATATTTCAGAAATATATGTCTGGGATTCATTAAAAGCAGTTACATATGGGAAGATATTATCCTGGTACATAACTAAAAGGAAGTTATGGAATAAAGATATGCTAGACTTACAAAACAAAGCAGATAAATTGAAACTGGAAATACAAAAGGGTAATGCTACTCAAGTTCAAGAACTTACACAAATCAATAAGAAGTATACAGAATTGCTACACCATAAGATTATGATTAACTTAGAAAAGATAAAAATAAACTCATACTCTACTAATTCAGCACAACTGAGATACTTAACTAATAGAACAAAAAAAAATAATTAAATCTAAGCAAATAAAATAAATATTTATTCCCAATACTAACAAAAGAGTTACGGAACTAAATGATATTTTAGAAGCATTCAGACTCCAATTTAACATTGATAATTCCATAAATACTCAAGATACACGTACTAAGGATATAAAAAAATACTTAGAAAACAATATTCATATTAAATTAACACAAGAACAAATAAACATTATAAACAAACCAATCAATATGACAGAATTAAAATCACAAATTAAAAAGCTCAAAACAAATAAAGCACCTGGCCCAGACAATATGCTACCAGAAATGTATAAATTAATACCCAATCAAGCCATATCTTTATTATTAAAATTATATGATATAGCCAATAAAGATTTGAATATACCACCCTCTTGGAAATATTCATTGATATCCCCAATTATCAAACCAGATAAAGATGAAAAACAGTGTTCCTCATATAGGCCAATATCATTACTCAATATAGACTACAAGATGTTTATGGCTATATACGCAGATAGGATCAAACACTTTCTTCCTTTCTTAATTCACAAAGATCAAACAGGTTTTATTAAAGGAAGAAATACTTCAGATAATATTAAAAGAATACTAACATTAATAGATTATAGCAAACATAAAGTCCTAAATTTAAATGTAATGTCATTAGATATTAATAAAGCTTTTGATTCGGTTAACTGGAACTTTCTTTCACTAGTTTTAAAAGAATATAACTTTCCTTCTAATTTTAATAATCTTATCCAAATACTATATGAAAAATCTACTGCATATGTTAAACTGGGATCATATAGATCAGGCCCTATAACAATAAAAAGGGAACTAAACAAGGTTGCCCTTTATCACCATTGTTATTTGCATTACTCATAGAACCCTTTGCAAATCAAATCAGATCAAACAATAACATAAAGGGCATTTGTATTAATAAAATGTTAAACCTGAAAATCCAACTCTTTGCTGATGACATACTATTAACTCTCTCAGATGCAAATGAGTCTTTGAATGCTCTATTTAACTCCATGAATACATTTCAAAATATTTCAGGCTTAAAATTTAATGAAAACAAAACTAAAATTATGCCCTGTAATTGTAAAAAAAAAAAAATAATATAAACAAAAGATTTTCCAAATATATAGTAACAGAAAGTAAATTATTATATCTGGGAATAAATCTACTCAATGAATTAACAGATTCTCTAATATTTAACTATAATAAAATACTAGACAAAATAGAACAAACAATTGGTTACTGGAATAAATATATCTTTTCAACAGCAGACAGATTATATCTTATTAAAATAAACATATTTCCCAAAATATTATACTTAATACAAAATTTTTCATTGCCACCTCCCAAATATATTATTCAAAGATACAATAAACTAATTTTAAATTTTCTATGGTTTCCAAATAAACCCGTATAGCCTTAAATAAACATTTGCCAGATTGGGAAGATGGTGGAATTAATTTACGGATATTGATTTATATATTACCTCATCTGTTATTAAAAACATAACACTATGGTTAAATAATTCATACACACCTATATGGAAACAAGCCCATGAGCAGATTTACATAGAAATCAATTATAATCACATACAAGACAACTTAACAGTAATACCATCACCCCTTATATGGATGTTAAAAGATTATTTTTTAGGGAAAAGAAATAATATTAATAAATTGCCATCAAACTATGTAAGCTCTACACTTTCAGCGTTCAGAACATATATAAACAAAATACCAAATATTAATTCTTGGATTTTTCTCATTTTCCCTATAGCTTTTACACCAAATATTCTAGATACATTCCAAATATCTAAAATAAATATACTTAAAGAAGAAACATTACTTTTTTGGCATCAACTTATAGAGAAAGGGAAAATTCTAACAAAGGAACAGATAATTTATAATTATAATATAAATAAAGACAATTAGCTGTTTTTACAAAATCTAAGGCATTTTCTTATAAATAAAATAGAACAAATGCAACCTTCAGTTAGACATGAAGCTCCAAAACTCATTGAATACCTTATTCTTATCACAAAACAGCCTTATCAGGGTACAGGTTATTTGTCTAATATCTATAAAATTGTTAAAAAACCAAAATACTATCATGAAAAATCATACTGGGATTATTATACTTTAATAAATAACCATCCTCCAGTTGAAGAAAAAAGTAATATTCTAAAATCTTACAAATTTTCTACATTATCAAAATACTAGCAATTATTCACTTGGAGATATCTACAAAGAAGTTTCTATACACCACATAGGTTAGCCAAAATGTATTCTATTGAAGATCAATGTTGGAGATGCCATACCAAGATAAAAGCAGATTGGCAGCATGTTTTTTATGAATGTATATGTCTCAATATGTACTGGAAATCCATTAATTATTTTTTTCAGACTGTTTATAATGATAATTTTCAATTAACAAAGTCTTTAATTTTATTCAACTCTCCTATTCCAAACTGTGTACCAAAAAAAGACACTAAAATTCTATGGTCACTATTGGCTATTTCACGTAAAATCATAACTATACACTGGAAAAATGAGGCTTCGCCATGCTCAAGGAATTTGAGACTTTAACAACAACAGTTGCTCACATGGAAATATTAACAGTGAAGAACAGAACTAAAAGATCTACTTCTTACTATTACTCTTGGATGAAAGTACTGGAAATACTTGAAAATATCGAAGAAGATATATCATCTTATGTTTCTAATTTTATATAATATAGAATTTCAATGTTATTTGCATAGACACCAATGTAAATAGTTATACAATGGTTTGAAGTTAGTAATGTTTTAGAAATGTAAATATGTTATTTATCTTTATTTCACGTAATGTTTAAGACATCTTATTTGAAATAATAAAAAAAAAATATTTAGTAAAAAAAGAAATTGATGCTGATAGAGTTTATAGTCATTTAGAAGAAAACTCAGTCATAGCGATAGAACAAATGGGTAACAAAAGAATGGAATATGGATCAAAGGATCATTTGTTGTTAAAGGTATAATGAAGAACAATAAAAAGGGGAAGAACCTGTATGGCATGGATTGACTGCAAAAAAACCATTTGACAGAATCCCACATTCATGGTTAAAAGAGTGCTTACAATTGTGTAAGATACCGCCTAAACTGATCAATTACATTACAAGGGCCATGAAAGAGTGGAAACCACTTTGGAGTTAAGCAGTTAAGTACAAATTATTCCAGGGATAAAAATTCAAAGGGCAATATTCCAAGTTGACTCTTTATCACCACTGCTCTTTTGTCTTGCCCTGAACCCATTAAGCTCTCTACATAATAGATGAAGTTATGGCTACAATTTGAGTCCCAGAAAAAACAGAGTGTACAGACTTCTCATCTTCTTATTGTTGCTGATTTAAAAACTATATAAATTGTCAGATGAGGACCTGAAAGCAACTACAAGTGGTCAAAACTTTCTCCGATGATATAATAATGTCATTTGGCTTCGATAAATGAGCAAAAGCGACCTTTAAAGCAGGAAAACTGCAGCACCGAGAAAATATCAGCCAGGAACAGGAATGCGATATAAAAGAACTTGAGCAAAAGGGACTATATAAATATCTGAGAATTGATGAAGGATCAACAATAGAACATGAACAAATGCAAGTAAAATGTAGTAAGGAATATTTTAGAAGATTAAAATGAATACTGAAAACAGCTCTGATATATAGGAACAAACTCCAAGCTATAAACCAATTTACTCTTCCTGTCCTAACTTAAAGTTTTGTAGTGACTGGCCCCAAAAGGTACTGGATCAGTCGGACCAAGTTTATACCAAGATTATATTTTTCCCTTTCTGAATCAGGTTTAGACCTCCTCAAAATTGACTACATGTATAAATATGCAATTGTAGGAATGCATGCATGTCTGCTGAGTTCACAATATCTAAACATAGTGAACGTTTTAAAACATGAGGAGAACAAGTCTAAGATGACTTCCCTGCTTAGATTAGCAGAAGTATATTGCTATCAAGCAGGAATGGAAATCAAACTAGAAGTAGATAAAAATCAGGAAGCAACTGAATGTGCAAAAAAAACCCAAAAAAGAATACAGGGTGAATCAGACGAAAAGGCAAGAAATGTAGAAAATACAGAAATGTAGTTATAAGTACAGAAATCTCTTGGATCAACTTCATACTGAACAGGACCGACTGCAGGAATGGTTAAGGGTGGGTGAATTTACAACAGAACACAAAAGGGTAATATTAGCAGTCCAGGATAGTGGACTACATACATGTTAATTTACAAAGTCCATTGAACATGTGGGAGAAACAGACAAATACAAATTTTGTAAAGCAGAATTGGAAACAGTCATATATCCTTTTGATGGGTGTGATACACTAATGGCAGAAGGACTGCATACTGAAAGGCATAATAATGTGACAGGGCTGTTGCATTGGGTATTGTGCAAATATTATAATACTGAAGTAGCTGAGAAGCAATGGAAACACAAAACATTATAGAAAATGATCACATTGAACATAATTTCAGCGAACACTCACATCAGGAAAACATTTTCCTAGAGAGAAAAACAATTTGGCCACCAGAGCAATTGTAAGATAAACTACATAATTTTAAATTCACCAAGGTGGGGGACTTCACCCCCCACATCCCCTAATTATATATATCAACTCCAAGACCACACTACATTGGTGAAAAGGACAAATTTGTAGCAGTGGCCAACTAACTTCCTTCCCTGGGAAATCCTTTCACTGATTCTCAGAATTCACTGAAATGATCTTCAACTTTTTAAGTTCAATGAATAGGGATTTGGAGGACTGAAGTTTCGACAAAGTGATAGGGACCTGTTACCAATACATGCAACTATGAATTGCAGAAGTAGTCATGAGTACATTGTGGTGCAACTCTGTATGAATTGCAGAAGTAGTCTTGGGCATATTGTGTGTGCTGTGATGAGCACTTCTGGCTAACATCAAAGATTGAAACAATGCTATTTTCATGAACTTTAAATATACTTTGACTCAGGAATGGGTTCCATTCCCATCATGGTATTAGAAATCCAAAATACATGGAGAAATTAAACAGAGAGAAGGGTAAGGCTCTTTTAGGGGTCCCCTTTTCCTTCAATAACAGATTTATATTTTTCTTCCTCAGTATCTGCACCAACTTTGCTATGTATATTCTTAACACTGGCCTCTTACTTATTAGATTTTACACACTGACTTATGTTATTATTCTAACTATTGGATTCCTCTCTTAAGATTTACTTCCAATATCAGTTTTCCAACTGGTTCCTTTTGATATTTTTGTATCTGGTGTCTGTGAAGATTCTCTGTCAAGTTTATCTAATACTTTCACACAGACCTATATTTTATTTCCTTTTGTATTTCTTGGTTCTACAATTCTTTTCAAAGGTCTCTCACATTTATGTTAAAATGTCTAATTGGAATTCCCCCCATAACTTCTGTTGGTATTTGAAATCAGAAAAGACTTGGCAATGTATCACATTATGGGCCGGATTCATGAAGGCTTGCACGGAGTCTTAGAGTAGAGTAAGACTCCATGCAGCCATCGTGTCTGATGAGGATCCAGGAACAGCCAGCAGGGGTGTGCAAGGGAGCTCATAAAATGGCTGTTACACAGACAGGGCTGGGATATGCATATTACCTCAATTGCAGGTGAAAGGCATGCAAATGAGGTAGATTTGCGATTCAGGAAACCTGTACCTGTCCGAATAAGAGCAGTGTTATTTGCAGAAATGTACTCAGTTGACAACTGAGTACCATTCTGCAAATAGCAAAACGGAGCTGTGACAGCTCCAAATAAAGGTTGCATCCAGTGCCAATGGCCAAATATACGGCCAATGGAAATGTTTCCTGATGCAATATGAAAATAAAAATAACTTTTTTTTTCTGATTTCCGATGTTTAAGCGTAGCGCAGCGCCTTGCAAACAGGCTGCGCTCTAAAACACAAAAAACTAAAAATTAAAACCCACAAATGTGGATCTTATTTAAATTGTTAATGTACAATGCAAGGGAATGGCAGGCTGATGACAACATCGCCACTGAATAGAGGTTGCTAAGGGGGGAAGCTCAGTCTAAGAGATGTAACCAAGCATTAGTAGGCAATCCTATGTAAATGAGGGTTAGGATAGTGAACAAGCAAGTTTACATAGCAAATGTGCACAGTCAGTGGAATGTAGGAGTAGGATAAGGGGAGTAACAGAGTAGAAGATAGGTGACATCACGAGGGGGGTATGTATGAAAGACGTGAAGCTCATTGGAGCAGAGTAGCATGTGTCTGCTGTCATTTACACATCATGGAAAGAGGTGTGTCAACAGGTAGGCTAGGGAAAGGCAAGAAATGGAAGGTGTATGCCGTGGATAACACCAAAGTTTTTTGCTGAGCGTACATGTGCATGAGTGCACGACTGTAAACCCGAGTAAGACAGAGTGCACGCGTATAAGATTGAGTGCGCATGTTTAAGCCGGCGTAAGCATGTATAAGGCTGTTTAAAGAGTTGTAAGCGCGTTTGCACTGGTGTGCATGCGTTTTAACCTGAATAAGCAAGTTTTAGTCCATGTAAGCATGTGTGCGCGTGTGTTAGCTGCTGTGCGTGTGTTTGCGCTTGTGTGTGTGGCACTCCCCCCTGAGGAAACAGAAAGGAAAAAGGAAGCACAACAGATAGTAGGAAGCTACCAGGGAGAACTAGCAGAACTAGCAGGTGAAAACAATCAGAATCAGGCAATTACACAGGCAGTACACTAGCCCAGCCCAGCCTAGCACTTAAAACTCTGAAAACAACAGTCCATTATGTTTCTCACAACAGATACTGCAGTAAGCTAATAGAAGTGAAAACTGAAAAAGCTTTACTGAGACAAATAAATGTTAGGGGCTGCCATTGCTGTTATAAGGCGACATATGCAACATGCTGAGGGTGGTGACAATGGAAATGCTGCTGGACAACCCACAGTGAGGAGACGGAGAAGAGTATACAGGCCCAGGGTAACCTACCAGGGGCTGCATGAGCTGGAGATAGTGGAGTGCTATAGAGTGGACAGAGACATCCTGCAGAAAATTGGTGAGCTGTGCAGGCCACGCCTCACACACAGAACCAACAGAGGGGAACCCATCCCAGTGGAAACCAAGGTATGTATTGGCCATAGAATATTAGCAACAGGTACCTTCCAGAGACCAACTGGTGATATGATGGGGATATCACAGGCATCAGCATCCAGGGTACTGCACCAGTTCCTGGATGCCATGTCAGCACATGTCGGTGATCATGTATATTTCCCCAATTCCCGTGAGGTATTGGCCAGCAATATGCATCTCTTCCAGCAAATAGCAGAATACCCTGAGGTAGTGGGTGCAATAGACTGCACGCACATATGCATCAAAGCACCAGCCGGTGAGCAGGGTAGGGTCTACTTCAACCGCAAGGGCTTCCCCACCATCAACTGCCAGGTCATGTGTGATGCCCAGGACATAATACTGAATGTGTGTGCAGGCTGCCCTGGAAGCTACCATGATTCCCATATCTGGCATCTGACGCAGCTGTACCAGACATTTGCCAATGGGGACATCCCACATGGTCACATAGTGGGGGATGCTGGCTATGCACTGGAGCCGTGGCTGATGACACCCATCAGAAATGCACAAACACCTGAACAGGAACGCACAAACATGTAATGTAATAGAGCCTGTTTTTGGGCTGCTCAAGTCACGGTTCCGGTGCCTGGACACATCTGGTGGAGCTTTGCAGTACTCACCAACTTCATGTACCCAAATTGTCATGGTATGTGCTATGTGACATAATATGATCCTGTGAAAACAGCTGCAGCAGGACCAGCATAGGCCTGGGCCAAACAGCCCCCCACCATTGCCAAGGCCATCACAGGCAGAGCGTGACTTGGAGGAGGAACGACCTGAGCTTGCCCCAGTAGACAGAAGGAGGCATGCCCAGTATGCTTTGTCCTTGGCAGAGAGGCAATGCATAGCACATACACTGGCTCAGTAGGAACTCTGGAAATTATACCTCTCTCTGACTTGTAAATATAGTAAAAGGGATGCCTAAGTTGACACTACCTGCATTCAAACATGTACAGGGAGTGTAGTACGTGCATCCGACATAGGCAGCCCTGCAGCACCACCTAAGGCATGATTGCCATGTGTTAAGCAATATAAAGCAGTTCTAAACAGCATTTACCATCATGTAGTATATGCAAACAAAATCGCACACACCAACTAGCACAACTGTGGTCAATGTTGAGTAATATTGGGCAACGTCCAGCAATGTTGGTGAATATTGAGCAATGTAGGACAAGCCTGGTCTAAGTAGGGCATAGCTGAACAAAAGCCAACATGCTCATATTTGTTTAACTGTCCCTTAAGCAGTCTGGTCTGCTCAGTATGAAAATATAAAGCAGTGATGGGCCTCAAACCCAGGAGTACTGAACCACTAAACCATGACAATATTGCAGTTGTCAGACTGTATGAAGGAATGTTGATAAGTCTATGCAAAGTATCTCATGGAAACCCTGCAGGCACAGCATAATCCCTGTCAAGTTATGACACAAAGGTGAGTTCTGCAGTAAGAATAGAACCTGACTTCCAACACACACAGTATAAATGTTAATATTGGTCATGTTCACACACATCAACAAATGTAGTGGACCACAGATAGCAACATACTGAAAGGTCACACTGGGCATGCTCACACACTTGAATAAATAAATGATAGGCAACAAAACACGGAAAGCCTAAACTGGGCATGCACACACTTAGGCCATGTCTGAGTACAGCAGTGGGCCACGCATATCTGGCAGTTGCATGTGTTAACTCAGGAACCTGTCTCTATCCAGCAATCCACCCTGTGCACACAGTTATATGACAACAAACACATCTATAATATAGTGGAACCCTGTCATAATCAAATATGTTCTGCAGATACCGAAGTTGTTCATAGAAACTGGTAAAGCAAAGACGATAAAGATGTGCAAACAGTATCAGCAATAAACATTGTGAATCCTGAACATTAGCATAGGTTCAGAGGTCGATACTAGGCTATCTGTCCTAGGGCATGTACAAGCCTAGCCAGTGTGTGTTTGGCATTTGCAACCCTGTCAGATTACTACACTGTGTGTGTGAATAGTAGGTCACACAACATAGCCCATGTACGTTTAGGCTAGTGTGCCTCTGTCTAGCAGGGACACAGAAGATATCCCAGGGGTAAACATACGATCACCCATACAGTCATCAAGATGTCTCCTGTAGGTGGTCAGTGGGTGGCTCTGCCTATGTGAAACTGGGATTACAATCTGGAGTGAGTGGAGGCTCTGGGATAAGAATCTGTCCCTCCAGCATGTCCTATTAACATCTGTGTTGAGGTATACGTCCCTGGAGTGTGTAGCTCCAAGGGAGTCGGATATCCTGAGGTGGAGCATGCCCAGTAAATCTGGGTTGGGTATATCTGTAAACAACAAGCACACATCATATTCGAGTAGGTGGTAAGCGACTGAGTAGAGCTGGAGTTACTGCATCCGAACTGTGCAGGGCATCTGTGTGAGTCCCTAGATCTGCTTGGTGAGGAACTTCTGTGGCCAGTACAGTTGCTGCAGGTGTCGGGTAAGGCACACCCCAAATGTGGCATTGTAACCAAGCATGGTTGTGAGGAGTATAGGGGCACAATGACCTCACTCGATCTAGATGTGAAACCATATGGGATAAGGTGGCCCACATAGAATGTGTGTCCAACCACTTTGGCAATGTGAATGTCAAAGGTGACAGTACGAACAAGTCATGTCCCCAAACCCCTAACAACTCCTACCGTATGCAATGGAGTGCTACCTATGTGGTAATGTGTGGGCATGTTGTTATTCCCAAAGGGGATAACTATGTAACTAATGGCATTTAGCTGTAGGGCATGGCTCAGGCACCAGTCATCCATCTCTGTGAGACCCTGTTTGAGTATGCATGTGGCAGCTGGAGAGTTGATCATGGCACCCAGTTTGCAGTCAAGTGCAAACATGTTCAGCCATATTCCCCCTGTGGTAGCCTATACGTCAGACAAATATATACTGAACAAGAGAGGTCCCAGGACCGAGCCGTGTGGGATGCCATGTGTAACTGGTGTATAGTCAGACATGGCACCTGCAATTCTGACCATGTGGGTGCTATCCCTGATCCAGGTAGCAATCCATCGTGTGAGATCTGTGTCCATATCGACGCTGGTGAGCCTATGCATAATGGCCCAGTGGGTTATTGTGTTGAAGGGTTTTGCAAGGTTAAGGTAGGCTGTGTGGACAACCGTCCCAATGTTGATGGACCTGTTAACTGTTTAAAGAATACAGACAGGTTCAAGAGGCAAGATCTGCCCACAACAACGCTGAAATGTGCAGGACACAGTGTCTGTAGTTTCCCGATGTCTATGTGTATGAGTCCCATGACAATACACTCCATAGCTTTGCAGAACAGGCTAGTTAGGCTTATAGGGCATTATTGTCTGTGGTCCGTTGTGGCACCAACACTGTGGAGTGGGACTATTGTCGCTGTTTGCCATTCCTTGGGTACATATCCTGTAGTAACTCCGATATTGAACAGTAATGTAATGTGAGGGTTACGTCTGTCATGAGGCTCATGTAAGATGCAGGCCAGGACACCGTCTGGTCCCATTGATACTGTGATGTACGCTTTGGGGAGGGCAGCACTCACCTGTTACTGTGTGATGTCAGGGAGGTTATAATCTGTTGGGGTGGATAGTTGCTCCTTAGGGGGGATTGGGGGAGACATCTGCACTGAACCTGTTTGCCAGGATGTTGGCAATGCCAGTGGGTTCAGGGTACGTTTAGTCAGTATGCAGTAACTCACAGCATATCAGTGAGTGTCCACCCAGGTTCCTGACATAACTGAAAAAGGCCGTGTGATAGTCCTATGTGTCTGGTGCAATTGTCCGGTAGAAGTGACCCTTAGAAAAGTTCATGAGTGATTGTAGCTGTCTGCTAGTACAGATCACAGATGCCTTCCCTGTCTGGGATTGTGCTCTATCATGTAGTAGCATCCTCCTGATGTTGTACAGCTTATTAATGGCTGGGGTCTACCAGACAGGTCCCCTGCCATTGGAGTAGTGAGTCCTGTTGTTATTTGGGATAGCACAATCCATGCAGTCCACTAGGTGTCCATAGAATGTGTATGTAAAGGATTCAGCAGTGTGAGCCATATTTGCCACTGTCTCAGGGTCTCTGAAGAATACCACCTTGCTTTGGTGAAGTGAGACGTTGGCTCATGAGAAGTTCACCAAGATTACCCAGGATGGGTGTGTGAAGAGTATATGTATGTCCAGTGAGATACATGTATGTTCTGACCTTACCAATGAGGGGTATATCGCTGGTGTGGAACATAGAGTCCCCATATTGGTGATGATCAGTTCCAATACGTATTCCCCCTTGTGGCTGTGCTGACTGTTTGTGCCATAGCATATGAGTCTACAAATTGTAGCGACTGTTGGGTGAGGGTGTTGGAGCTTGAGTAGTATCCCCAGTCAATATATGTGTATATGAAGTCACCCAATATAATGGTGTTTGTGGAGACCTTCATATTCTCCATAGTTCCCATGAAAGCCGAGTGTGGTTCCTGAGTTTGGGAGGGTGGTCTGTAGCAGGCAACAAACTGAATGGCAGTTTTGCGCAATGGTAGTTGTATATGTATGGTCTGTGATGCTTTGTGCAGTGCTACTAACCCGGAGGTGTGTGTATCTGTGATGTATATGGATACTCCCCCTAGTTGTGTTGTCTGTTCCAAGTCTTGTTGTCAGAAAGCATGGTATGAAACATAACCTGGTAATGCTGGTGTGCATAAGTGAGCCTGAACCAGGCATCTGTTAGTGCACATATATCGCTATCCTCCATACTGAGGTGAGTCCTGAGTGACCACAATATGAGGGTAACACATCTGGTGTTGAGCAGCATTACCCTTAGTTTCATTTAACCTGTAATTTCTATGGAGGTGGGTTTGTCTTTTGAGCCCTGCTTAAAAAAGGCACTATGGTGGCAGCAAGAGCCTTAGACAGCATTCAAAAGTCCAAGGGTGACAGGTGCAAGCTGTCCATAGTGAAGCTACATGGCATGTTGAGCATGTCACCACAGGCTGACAGACACTGTATCCCCTATGAATGAAACAAATTTGTTAGGCAACTATTACACGAGATATGTTTGTCTGTATACTGTAACATCATAATTGTTGGGTGTAAGATGCTAGACAAGGTCAGGGTCATACTGGCCTGGGCTACATGATCAGAGTGTTCCTCCATGTATCATGTCATATGGTCCAGGGAGTAATGTCTGAGGTTTTACGCACCAGCATGGACAATGATGGTGCCAGTCCTGTACTTGCTTTGGAGTGACCTGACTGCCTGTGTTACGTGGCAAATCCTGGCACCCGATAGACTGCCCAAAGTGACTATTCCCTTGTTAGGGCTGGTGAGTGGTACGTCAGTGTGTCTGACAATAAGTGTCGCCTATTACAAGTGTATTAGGTGTGTTATTTAGCCCGAAGGGCAGTGACTGTGTGGCACACTGACATTGTGAACTATGTGATATGTGGGTATTGTAGTGGGGTAGCAGTTGTGTGTGTGTGTGTCTGCTTTGGAGGTCTCTGCTGCTTAGGCAGAGTACATTTACAGCATCCAAGTATGTCTATGTGTGATAATGTGGTTTGAGTACTGTCGCTAGAGGATATGTGAGACTGATATGTGGTGTGTTTGGTTACATTCACCACCTGATAAACTGTGCCAGTCATGGGTCGAGAGAGTTCAGCACCCTGTATGTCTCTATAGGTGCATCTCACACATATGTCTGAGTTTGTCGGGAGGAAGAGAGGGTTGTCTTTGTACATGAGGCAGATGTGACATTGTGTCAATATCACAATATTCACCAGCTGGACTGGAGAGTGCACACAAAACCGACCCCTGGACATGCCAGGATATTATGATGACATACTCTGTAGCCTGATCACAAAGGATTGGTAGGGTGTTAAGTGTGTAAAAGAGTATAACAGGGATTAGTGCTCATGTTCGTTGGTGTTTTGTAAAGAGTAGCTGAGAAGGAGTCTAGACTGAATCTTGACACCTCCTTCAGCTATGTCATAAATAGCAATGTACACCCATATATGTCCTGAGTCAGGGCCAACTGTACCTGACTGACAATGCCGACATCCTGACAGACAGGCCCATATGTACATACCCACCTCCCACTTACAATAGGCCATATCATCATACCAGGAGATATCACATGTAGAATGGATGAGCAGCTACCCCCACTGCCAAAAGCATGGCAGCAAGTGGAATACATTGATTCCCAATATGTGTCATGCACAAACTACAGAACAAACAGATCCCGCAACTGAACAGTCGGCTGAGCCTCACCCCCTACACAGGATGTGGAACCGTTGAATGTATCACAGCAACATATGGCACTCCCCACAAGTGTTGGTGCACAACACACCATGGGAAGTCAAGTCCAGTATGCCTATGAAGTCTGATCTGCAAGGTCATGGAGTAACAACGGTGGTATGTTCATGTGCGGATCATGGTTCCCAAACATGCTAGACTGCTTGCAAGGCAGCCACCCAGGAAACACATCAATGAACACATCTACACATGTCTCACATAGACTTTGAATAGCCCTTTATCAACATCCCAGACACATGTAGTATCCACAAAACCAACAAGCTGTGCATAAATTCCAATAAAATTGGTCACCAACAAACTAGTAAATTCGACCGAAACTGTAGTCCAAAACAGAAAAAGCTTTAATGAAAGTCCATGGAAAACCCATAAACCAAAGTCGAGTAACAATAAATATTTTAGTAAAACTGTAGCAAAACAAGCAGACAAGCAATGAACATACAAATAATATCCAAGGAAACTAAGCGCTTTTACCCGTACAAAAACAGGCTTCATCAGAGTTAACTAATACTGTATTAGACACACATTTATATACATAATACGTCATGCACACACCTATAGAATCTACCAATCAAAACCTATAGTACTTCACATTGTCTATAGGTGAAACTAGGTTACCTTTATGCATAACTAAACCCTAACTCTCAAAATGCTTTATTTTACTTTAAATGTATTTAAACCTGTAATTCTATATGATTTATATATACAAAATAATCAATATTTAAAAGACATTGTTGAAAATCTTAAAAAAATGGTTAAAAAATAGTTCAAAAATAAAATAAAATGGTGAAAAAAAAATAATTTTAAATATAAAAAACATTTTTTATATACAAAAAACACTTACATAGTCAATATATAAATGTGCATAAATATGTGTTGACATATGACAGAATGTCTAGATAGATAGACAGATAGATCACACAAGTTAAGGATTATGAGGTCTTGTTCAAGCTGTTGACACCTGCTGACCCACATGGACCATTCCTGGAATGGCATAAAACAAAGTGTACACACATCACCATGTCCAGTTTGATGATGTCACCATCCTATAAATACAGCAGGAGAAGAAAAACCAGCCAGTAAAGCAAATAGCGCGCTGTGTTAATGCGTCTCTTTGTAGTATCATAACATAGTTAAGTAGGGGTTTGAATCCTGTAATGCATGATATATTTCTTTCAGCACCAATTTATTGTATATCTGCTGTAGTGTAGTGGTAGTTCATGCAGAATGGTGAGCCCAAGGTCTGGGGTTTGAGACTGACAGTGGTATTTTATTTTTCTGCTGAGCAATACAAGGGCCCTGTCATACAGAGTGACTAAGGCATTTTTAAGCAGTTGTAAGTGGGTTTGCACAATGCTTAGCTAAGCACACAAAAGCTCACACTCATGCACCCCTGCTAACTACTGCTTAAAAGTGTTTACTCCCGCTAACCCCCGCGTTAATTTCCTTGAAAGAAAAGAAAATGGGGAGATAGGAAAGTGGTGAAAAAGGGGGCACAAAGAGGGAAAGACAGTAGGGAAACTAGCTGGGATGTGCAGGAAGGGTGTAGGGAAGGCCCATAGCTGCCCATTTCTGTACCAGCAACAGCTGTGCATATGTTCGTAATTTAGTGTGAAATTTGCAACCTTCCACCCCTGAGAGAGGGGTGAGGACAACAGAGTATGTTGTAGCGCCAATTATAATTATCAGTTTACATGTCCGGCGGATGTGCGAAATGGGCAGCTATGTATGGGGCGTAATTTTTTTGTGGGAACAGATTGCCCTTTTTTTTATTTTTTTTTCAGCTGAGAGTGGAATGTGAGGTTGGGGAGGTAGGTTGGGGAGGTAAACAGACAAGACAAACAAGACGCATACAGGGGTGGAATTTGACACATGGGGTGGGTGAACACAATTGATGGGGAAGGTTGTTTGGAAATCGCAAGCCCATAAGCCCACAGATGGTAACAGTGGAACTGAGATCCCCACCCATGGGCAGTCACCACTGCACCTTCACAGCCTTGAGGGTGGCTGTGCTAGGGGCTGCGTAGGACAGGCAGACTCACCCATGAGACTCGCCACTCTCGCCTCAAGCTGGCATAGGGGATCAGCGACTGAACGCTGGATCTCCCTACGCACCACAACCCGGACCCTTCGAAGGGTTACAGGTGGCCCTTCTCTGCCCACGCTTGCATGGGGGGGATGAGCCCCATCCCCTGCAGTGCTTCCACCCGAAGGTGGCACAGGACCAATGGAGGAGGGGAGCCCAGGCTGGGCACCAGACCTGCTGGTGCCAGGTGCACTCGCTGGCTGAGGAGGGACAGGTGGGTCTGCTGGGACCAGCCTTCCCGTACGTTCTGTGATTAGGTGTGTTTAATTACAACATAAGAAAAACAGAATTCCAGATTAGTTGTAAGAGCATGCAATAATATTCCCATTAACCCAACACACCAAGGGTACAACAGTTGAACAGCAAGCATAACACATGCATATATTGAATCACAGTGGTTATTCCAACAGCATGCAGGGATGTTTGGTAGCAACAGGCCACCATGATTGTGGTGTTCAAATAGGGCACATGCATCAACGTGAATGCAAATATTTATAGAACAATAGGACATATGTCCCAACAAATATTTAAGATTACACATACCCATTGAAGTGTGGAATTGCATGGTTTATGCACACAGAGTAGGGAGTAGAAAATACCTCGGGTAACATCCTTTAATGACCTTTTCATCTACACTACATTCCTAGTGACTGCAAGTGTATATCCCCTACATGTATTATTACACTTGCCACCATACATTAGGTTGTGTAATGGGTTTGGCTAGTTCAATATATGCCTGACCTATATCTGACAAACTAACTGTCCAGAATGCAGATGTTACTGCTACATATTTCTTGATTGCATTTATATTTCTTTATCTACATATCTGGTATGTTTTCACATGACATTTTCACTTTGATTTATACAGAACCCTGCATTTCTTGACACACACTCACATTTTTGGAGAAAATATAACATGCTACACATGTGCCAGTATTACTTATTCATGCCAGCCAGTAACTGACTGTTGTGGACTGTATATATGTTTCACAGCTACTAACACTTCCGTCACTCACTTTATATGGGACTGCACAACTCTGGGTTGCCAGTACCTTTTCAAACAGTACTATTTGTATAATGCAAGGGTACAACACATTGCGCTAGGTAAAGCGCTTTTAAACTTTGGGCAACTCTACTGTGCTGTGTAAAGCGCTATTAAACTATGGGCAACTCTGTTTAGCTGGGTAAAGCACTATTAAACTATGGGCACCTCTGCTTAGCTGGGTAAAGCGCTATTAAACTATGGGCACCTCTGTTAAGCTGGGTAATATGTTGCTTAACAGCAGGCTATTATATATCTGGATCCTTTAAAAATATATATTTTGTTCACTGATACATTGGCCATTTCACTGCTTTTAATAATATTTTAATCATATATGTCTGGTATTATTTCAAATACTGATTTAAAACATAAATAAGAAGGGGAGTAGTGGGACTCAAACCATGAATGCCTCATCTTTGTGCATACGCTCTACCATTACGCTACTGCAATTTGGTGCAATTAGCATAAACATTCTTTCTTATGCTCTTCCATGTCGGAATTGCTAACTATAGCTAAGCAATGGGCACAGCCGCGCACACATGCACAAATACGGGCAGCTATATCGTAGATTTTAAAAAAAATAAATAAATATTTTACTTTTTATAACTGTGATGGGGGTTTACAGTGTCAGGGTGTGTGGTGTTGGGCGCAAGTACATTTGAGCGAAATCACTCTTGTGTGTTGACATTTTGCTTTTACTACACTTGCAGGGGCATGGACATTTAGACTGCTCAGCAGTCGGACACGCCCCCTGCTTTCATACTCGGTCCGTGTAGGAGTTACGGTTGAGTCAGTGTGCCCTCATGAATATTCATGGCACGCTGACGTCATACCGTTCAATTGCAGCCTCCGAGTAAGACTTATGAAGTCTTACACAGAGGATTTGGGAATCCATGGGTATGTGTTAATGTAGGCATTAGAGTGACAACATATAACACTTTGTATAGGAAACTGTGTAGTTCTGACTTTGTTGCACAGTATTTTCTGTTGTCTGAGTTTATGCCGACAAACACATTGTTATTTAACTAATGTAATCATGATCCTGGATTCAGCATTCCCTGCATTTCTTTTCTTCCTACCACAATGTTGCATTTGACCAGTTTAGTTACATCACAGTAGCCAAAGTCAGATTCTACATTCTAGTAGAAATAAATTCACATTCCATAGGCATGCCATTTTTACAAGCTTAGAACTGCTGTCACTAACTGGATAGTTTTTTTATTTTTATGCCATTATCTAAAACATTTAAAATAAATCACTTCATATGCTCACATTTTTCTTGATTTTAGACAAAGAAACATAGTTAGGTAAATGATTCTGATTAGCTATTTGTCCGTTTAAAGCTAACTTGCAGTTTGTAGTTTCATTTAGAAAGAGATGTCCAACTCAGCTAGCTACTCAGAAGACATAATGTCACCTTGGAATCCCTACTTTCTTAGGAGTACCTTTTCAAACTTGCTTACAAGTCAAGATTTATATAACTTTACTTACATCATTTATATGAGGCTCTAGCAGAGTTTTCAAGTATGTCAGCCATTTGTGACTTTACAGGTCTGTCCATACTAATAACTGAAAATTAAGAATCCATGATTTAAGTGAGCCTCACTCCTTTCAATGTTTTTTTTTTTTTCAATGGCTGGTAATCCTAGGCAGCAGCATTTTCTTAATTCATATATGTTGTTAATGAGTCCCCCTGTCACAATGACTGAATTCACCCATTCAGTTTTAGACCACTTTTCTTGAGCTGCATAGCTTTCTAAGGACACCAGATAGGATAGACCTCTGTATTGTATATCTTTCTGATGCTGATGCTTTTGACTTCCCATGAAATGCTCTGCTGGTTCAAATGTTGGCCATCTGTTGTTGCAGACTAAGCTGATGTTGATTAGTGACTATGCTCATTTCCTAAAAACCTTTATAGAATTCATGTAGGTCTCCAAAAATATATGTATTTCATTGGGACTCTGCAGCTGCAGTTCAATATTCACAAATCCTAGGCTCCCCAGGAAAATATACAACATGGAGACAACTACTACGCAACCACATTCAACTACCTTGAGGATTCTTGTCTAGTACACATCCCCATATTGGCAAAGGGACTGAACATTTCAGACTATCCCTTTTTACTGCTATTAGGAACTTTTGAACAGAGTAGAGCCATATAGAAAAACAATACTTTAATCGTTCCTCATTTTTTTCATAGGTTTATGGGGTATTACTAGGCTAATGATGCATGCAGACCCTTTCTAATCCTAGTTTGGCTTCCCTAATGTGTCAGTCTGTTTTATGGGTATATATAGACCTTAGCATGGGTGGCAAAGTATTTACAGCCTACCTGTATCTATTAAAGATATAGATGCCTAACCAGGAGTAAATTTCCAGTTCTCCATACACTGGTCTAAGTTATGCTTGAATTGTATTAGGGAAGAGTTCTGCTGGACATGGATAGGAATCCTGTTGCAGAGAAGGGGTTGACCCTGAGACACATACATGTCCACCCAGCATGTGCTATTTATGTTGCAGGTTAGGTTTACATACCAAGATTGGATAATTCTGATGCTGTTTTGTTGTGTATAGGCTACTGTTCCATTAGTTGCTGGATCAGGGGATGCTTTGTGCTCCAAGCAAAGATCACCTCTCAGCAGCTTGTAGGATAGTCAATACCGGGACAGGGCATTGAGGAAGTCCTGTTGGAACCTGTTGTTTGCCTTCTGTATTGTTTTTGTGAAGAACCTTTGTGGACACTCTGTTTGGTGCATACACCTGTCAGGTACATACTGAATGGGGCATTTTACACAATGATTACTCTAGAGAACATTTTCCTGTCACTTCAGTACCCATGAGGCGTACTTTTATTTCTCACGAAGTGCTTGTCTTCTTGTGTGGGAAAAGAAACTCAAGCAGATCACTTTTCCAGTAACTTTTAAGAGATTACAGTGCCTAAAAACTGTTTTCCTGCTAACTACCATAAGTAGTGTAGAGGCCAACAGTATAAGAATTAGTCACTGGAGACAGTATTCTAAGATGGAGCTTTGGTATCATTATTTAAAAAATACTTCTCTACAAAGGCAGGGAGAATGCAAAACCTATCAAAACAGTCTATCCTAGTTTCAGCTAAACCTGACAGAACAACAAAAAAATGTCCAAACTTTTTACAGGTTATGTACAAGCAAATAAAGGCAGTTCAGGCAGTTTTTTGTAGGTTTCATGTAGGTAATGCACCCAAATTCTGGTCAGTGGAAGCAGAAGCTACATCTTTACTCGATATGCCACAGTATGACTAAATCTACAAAAGGAAGGATAGTTTATAGAATCATTGCAGACCAAAACGTTTTCATTGAACACTATACCCATTGTTTCTTTTAACTTTTAAGAAGACCTTCATTCTTTGGGACGTATGTAGCTTTATAAGACTCTTTCTTGCATTCTTTCCTGATTTAATGGCTAAGAACACAGAATCTGACTGCCTGTCTGTTAAGGTTAATTTTCTTTTTCAAAATGCACCAGGTGCCTATTGAGATTCCCTGCCTACTCTTTGTCTGTCTTATAGGGTCCGATGCCTGGATTAGCATCAATTATTCGGCTAAAATACATATGGATGCACATACAAAGAAAAAGTCATGTGAAGTCATGGTTTCTAACCAGGAGTATTTTCTCTGCACTTTATTATGTGTGTGCATTACTGTCAAAGAAAAAACTTCAAAGACCAATTCACGTTAGGTTCAAGCAAGGCACCCTTTATTACTTGCAGCAAGGAGACAAAGCATGTAGGCACAAGGTTTGTCTGAATTACTGGTGATTAGTATGTTATTCTTATACAGTTCTCTTCCTGTCACACAGAAAATGTTACTATTCTATTGCTAACGTAGTTAGACACAGCTTTCTGTATGTTCTACAGAAAATGTTACTAGACTTATTGCTGACTAGGTTAGATTATTTGCTAGCTTGCAAAACATTTTGAGAAAAACAACCTGGCCTCGGGCTTATTTTAGCCCATTTTAACTTTTCAATTCTTCAATTGTACTGTTCTAATACATGTGTTACATTTTGTCTGGGTTCAAGGTACATTTCTAGCTTTAGTACAAGTAATGCTGACTATGGTTTATACTTTCAAGCATCTATTGTTTTCTGTATCAATGCTTCTAGCAGCTGCATACTTTCTCATAGCATAAGCAGAAATTAATATCTCTTTGTTAAGTTTCATGACTTTAGCAGAAATGAAATGTCTCTTGTTATTTTCATGACATTAGCAGAAACTAAATGCTTCTTGTTAAGTTTCTAATAGCTGTACAGATTCATGCAGTGTGAACAGAATAAATGTATTAACCCTTTTAAACCTCAAATGCACTAAGCATACATATTACTATTATATATTTTTCTAACATTTACGAAACTTTGCTATCATATTAAGCAGTGTTCTCCTATCACAAAGCATAATTTATTCTGCCCCAAAACCTAATTAATTTTGGAATAGATATATTGCATGTAACTTTACACATGGAAAATAGGTATATGTGTACAGGCAAATAGTCCAAGGGGATCTATATTTACATTGTAAGCATGAAGACACAGCAAAGAACCTTTTCCCAGCCTACATATGGTTATTATATTTGTCACACATTGTCGAAAGTTAGACATAAACTTGTCCAAAGCATTTTATTTTCTTTTTTTTTTTTTTAATTTTTGCTATGGACAATACTAAGTAAATAGACCACACAATTTCCAGAGAAAAAGTTAACACAAGTTGATAGTTAGCAAAAGCTAAAAAAAATGCAAATGAATGTGACTATGAGATACACAAAAATGTGTAATGAAGAAATCAGAAATGAGGAGTATAAAAACTGCAAGCTCTGAAAAGTGATTAGAAAGAAGCATTTACATCAAGAAAAATAGTCATCGGCTAATATTAGCTAGAAATAGGTCAAGTCAAAGTGGCATAAGTCTTTAATAGCAGTGAGCACAGTGACAAAGGAAGTGGCGAATGGCATAACTTATATCCTCTTCAGTTTTTTTTCCACTCACTTAAGCTGCTTTCAAAGGTCTTTGCAATGTATCTTGTCTTTGCTTCTTGTCATTGTAAATGCACTGCAGGATAGGTGTACATACAATGAAAATAAATTTTACCAAAGACTCATACGTCTTAGTACAATAAAACCAAAAAGGTGTTATGATATGAATATAATTCTGCTGCTTCCAAATGTTGACATTCAGAAGACAAAAGCTTATGAACCTTAAAGTAACAAAAATAATTACATAGTTTCATTATGATGAAGCTGTCCCACCTCTGCAAAGTGTTAACTTAATGTAGTATTTCCACTTGTGCAAAGCTATGACCACAGCAGGCCAAGTGCCATGTGTTTTCCATGCCTAGTGCATCCATCTGTCATTTGTTATACTGTGTATTTCTAAACAAATGGACTAAATAATTACAATTATTAAATGATCCAGAATAGCTGTAATATAAATGGAAACCACATTAGTAAGCATGTTGTTGAAAAGGACATTTACGCAACTTATGCCAAATAATACAAACAATTAACTTATTTGTACTATAAAGGTTTTAAGAGCAATAGATATTTCTCAGTATGAAGTCATCAAATGGGGGCTTTCATCAGCTGTTACCAAAATGGACTTCCAGAATATGATACCATGTTGAAGGTGCTGAAAAAGTCAAAATGTAAAATATTAGAAATTGCCAGGAACATATAGGACTGCAACCAAACAACTGCTTACACATGAGATTTAACAGTGGGGAACATAAACAATGTGCCTTCTCATAATCATCATCATTAAGACTTCATTGGCATATGGGCAGGAGAATTTATAGTGACATGGTATGAAAACTGTTAAGGCATACCAGATGCTATGAATAAAAATTCTTCAGGTGATGAAAGACAGGTCTATATCAAGTAGTCCTGAATATGGGAGCAGAACCATTTGTTAGAAGAAAAGGGGAAACATAAAAGTAAAAGTCGCTTTTTGAAACAATTATATGTCTAAGGTATTTGCAGCCCTTACAAGAATGTTGTTAGTATGGTTTCACTGCTGAAGACAATGAAGACTTTTATGAGATGCTGTTTTATGACAGGTGATGTGTTACACCACTGCAGTGTCTGAACTAATATCAGGCACTAAGCAATCCACCCATCCATTCTCAATGCCTTTTTCCCATTTGTTGCACATGGGGTCAGGTTGTCACTTCAACAGTAACAATCATCTATAGCCAAGGTTTACACAGCTGGGTGGTTAGCCCTGCCAACGTATTTCATGCATATGACATACTCACACACACACTCAAACTTAGGGCCAACTTAGAGTGTCCAACGCACCTGCTGCATATCTTTGGAATGTGGGAGGAATCCAATGCACCCAGAGGAAACCCATGCAAACAGAGGGAAGACATACAGACTCTGCATGAAATGCACCCCAGCCGAGAATTGAAATGCAGGCACTAAGCAAATAGCTGAAAATACAAGAAAGGGATATCAAAGGTACCATACCTATTAGGTCATTGCTCAAGCATCAGTATTTTGTTAGCAATTCTAATAATAGTATGCTGTGGCTATAAGAGAAGAGCACAGCCCTATGGGTGTGACATCCGCTGAGGACAGAGATGAATGTTTCCTCAATTGTCTTTGTTAGTTTTGGGGTCTGTATCATAGACTTCTCTAACTAGTCATATTTGCAAGCTATAAAGCAAGGCGAAGTATGGTAAGATGGGTGCATGTGCATTCTTTCAGTGACAAGCAGAGCATTTAGGCCTTAATTTTGCCTCTATGATTGTGGCTTCCACAATTTAAAAAAGGATGTTATTCACTCAGTAATCTTCAGCTTTGGCTTTCAAAACTTAAATATTTATATGCACACCATGAACAGATGGCAGCCTGGTTAACAACAGGAAAAACAGAGTGAACCTTCAAGCTATACTAAAAGCTATAGACTAATAACTCACCTTCCAATGATGTATAAACTATACACTGGAATTGATGCTGATAGAGTTTATAGTCATTTAGAAAAAAACTCAGTCATGGCAATAGAACAAAAGGGTAACAAATGAAAGTCATATGGAACAAAGGGTCATGTGTCATTAAAGTCATAATGGAGACCTGTAAAAAGGGGAAGAAACTGTAAAAAGAGAAAGAATCTAAGTATGGTGTGGATAGACTATAAAAAAAGCATTTGCCAGCATCCCACATTCATGGATAAAAGAGTGCTTGCAAATGTGTTAGATATACCCTAAACTGATTGATTACATTGCAGTGATCATGAAACAGTGGTAAACCACTTTGCATTTAATCCATAATAAAGGAAAAAAGATTATTCCTGGGATAAAAATTCAAAGCAGACTATTCCAGGGTGAGTCTTTGTCACTGCTGCTCTTTTCTCTTG
This sequence comes from Protopterus annectens, assembly GCF_019279795.1. NCBI lineage: Eukaryota > Metazoa > Chordata > Ceratodontiformes > Protopteridae > Protopterus > Protopterus annectens. Next base: position 760,008,251 of record NC_056732.1, on the reverse strand, counting down.
GCTTGAACCCATTAAGCTGTCTTTATACTAGATTAAGTCATGGCTACAATTTGATTTCTAGGAAACAACAGAGACTTCTAATGTTCTTATTGTGGATGATTTAAAACTATATAAATTGTCAGCACAACTGCAAGTTGTCAAAACTTTCTCAGATGATATAAGAATGTCATTTGGCTTTGATAAATATGCAAAAGCAACCTTTAAAGCAGGAAAGCTGCAGCACCAAGAAAATATCATTCTTGTACAGGAATGTGATATAAAAGAACTTAAGCAAAAGGGAGTATCCAAACATGTATATACACTGAACAGACAATAGGCCGGATTCACAAAGGCTTGCACAGAGTCTAAGAGTAGAGTAAGACTCCAGACAGCCAATATGTCTGCCGAGCAATCCAGGAACAGCCAGCAGGGGCGTTCATGAGAGCTCCTAAAACTACTCTTGAACGGACAGTGTTATGTTATGCAAATTACCTCATTTGCTGCTGAAAGCTATGCAAATGAGGTAAATTTGCGATCCAGGAAACACTAACCTGTCAAAGTAAGAGTAGAGTTACTTGCAGAAATGTACTCCGTTGGTAACGAAGTACCGTTCTTCAAATAGCAAAACGGAGCTATGACAGCTCCAAATAAAGGATGCATCCAGTTGAAGAAGCATGACAATGGCCAAATATAAGGCCATTGGCATTTTTATCTGTTGCAAAATAATAAAAACTATTTTTTTTCCCCTGTCTCCGATGTTCAAACGTAGTGCAGCACCGCGCAAACGTGCGGCACTCTAAAAACCAGAAAATAAAAACAAAAAAGCCAAAAATAGGCATTTTATTAAAAATATTCTTCTGCCATGCAGGTGAATGGCAGGCTGAAGACAACATGGCTACTGAGAAGTTGTTGCTAAGGGGGGAAGTTCAGTTTGAAAGATGTAACCAAGCATTACTAGGCAATCCTATGCAAATGAGGATAAGGATAGTGAATCCCAATTTTCCCTGCCATGTGAACCATGTCCCTAGAGTGTAAGTGTAAGATTAGGGGAGTAGTAGAGTAGAAAATAGGTGACATCATGAGGGGTATGTATCAAAGACTGAAAGCTTCTTGGAGCAGAGTGGCATGTGTTTGCTGTGAGTTACTCAGGACTGGAAGAGGCATGTCTACAGTTGTCTGAACTGAAACCCAGAAACCGAAGGTGTACGCCGTGGATATCACTAAAGTATCTTGCAAAAATGCTTACACTGTGTGCGCGTGTGTGCATGCCTGTAAACCCATCTAAGCCTGTGTGTGTGTGTGTACCAATATAAGCCTGTGTAAGGCTGTCTAAGCCTGTGTGCGCAGATGTGCACCAGCCTCAGCCTGTGTGCACGTGTGCACTCGTGTGAGTGTGTTTGCGCTTGTTTGCACGTCGCTGCCCCCTGTGGAAACAGAAAGGGAAAAGGAAGGAAAAGAAGTAGTAGGAAGTTAACCAAGGAGAACTAGCAGAGCTGCCAGGTGAAATTAATCAGAATCAGCCAATTACACAGGCAGTACACTAGCCCAGCCCAGCCCAGCACTTAAAACTCTGCAAACAACATTCCCCCATGTTTTTCTCAAAAACACTGCAACACTGCAGTATACAAAGAGAAGTGAAAACTTAAAAAGCTTAACTGAGACAAAAAAATGTTAGGGGCTGCCATTGCTATTATAAGGCAACATGTGCAAGATTCTGAGGGTGGTGCCATTGCAAATGCTGCTGAGCAACCCACAGTGAGGAGACGGAGAAGAGTGTACAGACCTAGGGTAGCCTACCAGGGACTACATGAGCTGGAGATAGTGGAGTGCTATAGAGTGGACAGAGACCCCCTGCAGCAAATTGTTGAGCTGTACAGGCCACACCTCACACACAGAACCAACAGAGGGAACCCATCCCAGTGGAAACCAAGGTATGTGCTGGCCTAAGAATACTAGCAACAGGTACCTTCCAGAGACCAACCAGTGATATGATGGGGATTTCACAGGCATCAGCATCCAGGGTACTGCACCAGTTCCTGAATGCCATGTCAGCACATGTCGGTGATCATGTATATTTCCCCAGTTCCCATGAGGTATTGGCCAGCAATATGTGTCTCTTCCAGCAAATAGCGGAATACCCTGAGGCAGTGGGTGCAATTGACTGCACGCACATACACATCAAAGCACCAGCTGGTGAGCGGGGTAGGGCTTACATCAACCACAAGGGCTTCCACTCCATCAACTGCCAGGTCGTGTGCGATGCCCAGGGCATAATACTGAATGTGTGTGCTGGCTGCCCTGGAAGCTACCACGATTCCCATATCTGGCATCTGACACAGCTGTACCAGACATTTGCTAATGGGGACATCCCTGATGGTCACCTAGTGGGGGATGCTGGATACACACTGGAGCCATGGTTGATGGCACCCATCAGAAATGCACACACACCTGAACAAGAACTCCATAATGAGGCACACACACAAACACGAAATGTAATCGAGTGTGTGTTTGGGATGCTCAAGTCATGGTTCCAGTGCCTGGACACATTGGGAGGAGCCTTGCAGTACTCACCCACTACATGTACCCAAATTGCCATGGTATGTGCCATGCTACACAATATGATCCTGCAAAAACAGCTGCAGCAGGAACAGCACGGGGCAGGGCCAAACAGCCCCCCGCCATTGCCAAGGCCTGCACAGGCACAGCATGACTCGGAGGAGCAACAACCTGAGCCTGCCCCAGTAGGCAGAAGGAGGCATGCCCAGAGCAACACATAACACATACATTGGCTCAGTAGGAACACTGGAAATTATACCTCTCCCTGACTCGCACATAAAATAAAAGGGATGCTTAACTTGACAGTACCTGCTTACACACATGTATAGGGAGTGTACTAAGTGCATCCAACATAGGCAGCCCTGCAGCACCACCTGAGGCATGATTGCCATGTTTTAAGCAATATAAAGCAGTGCTAGGCAGCTTTTACCACTTATTAGTATATGTAAACAAAATTTCCCGTGCCAACTAGCTGAACATCGGGTAACGTTGAGCAATGTTGGGCAAGGTTGGGCAAAGTCAGGAAAAATCAGATAAACATGCTCATATCTGCTTTACTGTTCCTTAAGCAGTCTAGTCTGCCCAGCATGAAAATAAAAAGCAGTGACAGGGCTCAAACCCAGGATACTGTGCACTATAGTCACAGTACTGAACCACTAAGCCATGACAGCATTTCACTGGCACAGACACAGCAGGACAATTGTACACTAATGCATACACAAAGAAATGCTGTAGCATGCTCCTAAAGAGGCATATGGGTAACCTCCCCCACGGGCCTATGCAGACAGAGAACAGCAGGCCAGGCAGGGTGATGTGGGTTGGGTAGGCTATGAAGTCACAATATAATATACGTGACAGTGGACGCCAAGATCTGTAGTACAGTAGTATGCCTCAAGCCAGTACAATAAGCAACAGTGCAGACTGAAATGGAATACCTTACATAGCAGTGCAGGTCTAACAAATGTGTAAGTGTCAGGTGAACCCCTCATCCTATGTACACCCACAGTAACAATCAGGTGTGCCCCCGGGTAGAAATGTACAAAGAATAGTTGCCCCCCCCCGCGTTTGTAGAAATGTTGATAAGCCTATGCAAAGTGTCTCATGGATGCCCTGCAGGCACAGCATGATCCCTGTTGATTTATGACACAAAGGTGAGCCCTGCTGTAAAAATACAACTTTATTTTCCACACACATATAGTATAAATGTCTATAGCGGGCGTGCTCACACACCAACAAATGTATTGGAATTCATTCACCATCACACTGAAAGTTCATACTGGGCATGCTCACACACTTAAATAAACAAAGCAAATGTCAGGCAACAACATACTGAAAAGTCATACTGGGCATGCTCACACACTTAGGCTAAATATGGAGATGATAATAAGGGATCTATGGACAAATGTGGTTAGTCATCTCTACTTCCAGAAACACATTCACAAAGTTGTCAGAACATCATGCTATGTGATCACACAACCTGCCAAGGTCTGTGCATGTAGGTCAAAGGAGGTTCCCTCTACTCATCAGTCATCAGACATGTCAGAGACTACCACAACACACTTGTGATTAATCTGACTAGGCACTGTCAGCAGCTGGAAAGACCATTGAAGTACCTCAATAAGAGGATTACTGGTCTCAAACAGTTGCCCCATGCAACAAGACTGAATTTAACCCAATCTGTACTCTGTTGCATACTGTCTACTCATGAGATCTCTGTACAACAGACAGGTCCATGTCATGGCAACACTCAGATCTGCTCTGAGTTACAGCTCAATGGCACTAAAAATACAGACCCAACTGATATTGCCAACATCCTGGCAGATAGGATCAGTGTTAACTTTACCCCCCTCTCACCCATGAAACAGCACATCACTATAAAGGAAGACTGCAAAGTTGCTGTCATCATGGCTGCAGAGGTAAAAACACTCTCCAAAGCCAGTATCACAGCAGCCATGGGACCAGATAACTTCCCAGGCTGTGTTCTACACAAACCACAGAACAAACAGTCACCACACCAACGTACCATGTTCAATCATAGCCACACCTCAGGCTTTGTTCCAGCTGAATGGTGCACAGCGATGGTTATCCCACTACACAAGGGTGGAGACAGCACAGACTCCAGCAACTAGCGCCTCATTAGCCTGATGAGCCTGCCCTTCAAGGCCATGGAATGTATCATCATACAACTTATAAAAAAACACATTTGTAATCCCCAAACTCTGGACCACAACCATGTTGGGTTTTTAAAATGCAGATCATGTATCCTAAACCAGATAGATGACATTGAAGCAGTCACCAGAACCGTAGACAAGGGTAGGGTGGTTTGCACAGCCTATGTAGATCCTGCCATGGCTTACAACACCACCCCACACTCTGTAAATATAGTTAAACCCACTAAACAAGGTATAAATTGCTATGTCACAAGATGGGTTGCTAACAGGCTTACTGAAAGAACACACACTGTGAAAGTAGCAGACTCCATGTATGACTTTGGACCAGTGACGAGTGCAGTACCACAAGGTCCAGTCCTGGGTCTTGTCCTGTTTAGTATCTACTTCCCTGAAGTAAACTATAACATGGAAGGTCTGTGTCTACTGAAGTTTCCAGATGACTGCAAACTAGGAGCCTTAATTGTAAGCACTAAAGATGTGGACATCCTACGGAAGGGCCTCACTGAGACAGATGGCTGTTGTCAAAGCCATGGGCTCAAGCTCAATGCCAAAATGTGCATTGTCGTCCCCTTTGATAAAAACTCTGTAGCCATGAACTACAACATAGGCGGTAGTATATTCAACACTGAAAGTGTGACAAGAGACCTCAGGTCACAGGTGGACAGTGGACACAACTGTGATAATCACATCCCCACAGTAGTCAGCAAATCCTCCTATGTGGCACACCTCATCACAAAAGGTGTCTCATGCAGAAAAGAAGAGGATATTGTTCCCCTCTACACATCGCTCACTAGAACCATAATAGAGTACAACAACCCTTTTGCTATGTACCTCACAAGACAACTACAACAACTGGAAAGCCTGCAGCAATACCTCACAAAGAGCATTAGTGGCCTGAAATACATACCATACACAGACCATCTCAAAATGCTCCAGTCGTACTCCCTTGCATATTGCCTACACAGAGGTGTTCTCTGCCTAACATACAAAGCTATGTCAAACACAGAGATGTTGGACATGCTTCACGTAAAACACTCACAATCCCTCTGATCTTCAGACCGAAAACCACGAGTTAAATACCAAAGGAAGGGGTGTATCCATTTACCTTATGGATACCCACACCTTCAGGTTAGTGGCACAACATGAGGCCTTGGAGAGCATGCAAGTGCAACTACACTTGGGCAAAGCTGCTTATCAGATTGCAGCCTGCTACAGATCACCTGCCTTGGCTCAGGAATCTCACTCAGTATACCTGAGAACAGTGGAAAATACAAAGGTCCTATCAAACACCATTATATGAGGAGATTACAATTAGCCAAACAGTGAGTGGGAGAATTACTCATGTACAATGTCCTTTGCCCAATATTTCCTAGCGTTTAAAAACTCTAACACCCTGGAACAGCTGGTCATCGTGCCCACTAGAGGTGACAACATACTGGACTTGATCATCACCAACATGGGGTACCAGTGTACCACAACAGACATAAACCCCTCGCTGGTAACATCAGATCATAAAGTAATCACACTGGACATCCATATCCCACTCCCCCCCCAGTCAATGAAACCACTGTGAAGACATTTTCAAAAGCAAACTGCACACTTCCCAAGACCAAAGTGGAAAGTTCCAAATCCCCCTTGCTATAGCCTAATGCTATACAATCTGCCAAATCATTTACAAGTGCATCCTATGAGCATCTACAGGGATGCATTGATTGAGACATCCCAGATAAAACCAAGATGTACTCCTCCAAACATAAGAAACCAATCTAGTGGTCATCACCCACAAATAAGCTAGACAACAGCAGGAGGAAACAAACACATGATAGAGCAAACTTCAAAAAAGGAAAGGTATCACTGATCATTATTACGAAGAAACAATGATCACGCATAAAATAATCCAAGGCCAGTTTCTAAAGACAAATTGCCATGGAATGTAAGAATAACAACCACAAAGCCTTATTTAGCTATACCAAACATGTAGGTGGCAACTTCCAAATATGCTGTCAGCTACTGAAAAATGGCAAGAAATGCACTGAACCAACTTACATTGCCCACATCCTGGGGGACAAGTTCAGTGTAAACTCCCCCCATCACCCCCAAAATGGCCTGTGTCCATCCCAGAAGAATGCAGAGCCCCAGACTTCATGGACATGCAGGTAAAGACAGCCCTCTCCAAAGCTAAGAACACAGCATCAATGGGACTGGAGGGTGTCCCAGGCTGCATCTTACACCAGCCCCAAAAGGAACTACACCCTCACCTGCATTCACTGTGCAGACTCTGTCATACCACAGGCTATGGACCCAAAGAATGGCATTCACCAACAGTCATCCAGCTCCACAAAGGGGGTGCCAAAAAAGAATCTGGAAACCATTGCCCTATAGGTCTACTCAGCCTAGTCTGCAAAGCTATGGAGCAAATTATCATGGAAACCATAAACAGAGACATTGGGGACCTCCAGACACTGGACTCTACCCAACATGGCCTTGTTAAAGGCAGATCCTGCCTCTTAAACCTAGTTGATGTATTTGAAACAGTTACCAAGGACATAGAAGGAGGTGAAAATAGTCCACACAGCCCACCTGGACCTCTCTAAGGACTTTCTATACCATTCCCCACTCTGTCATCATGGACAAGCTTACCAGTTTGAACATTAAGAGCTATGTCACAGGATGGGTGGCCAACTGGCTCACAGATCAAACACACATGTTCAGGGTTGCGGGTGCCATGTCCAACTCTAAACCAGTCACAAATGGCATCACACAGGTCTTGGTCCTGGGACCCCGCCTGTTCAGTAGATACTGCCCAGAGGTACAGGCATGCACGGGTGGAGTATGGCTGAACAGGTTTGCAGATGACTGCTAACTGTGGTCCATAGTCGACTCTATGGCTGACACAGACATTCTCCATAAGGATCTTACAGAGACAGATACCTGGTGTCAAAACAATGCCCTCAAGCAGAATGCCAAAAAATGCATAGTCATACCCTTTGGATAAAACAAAGTGCACACAAATTACCACATAGGTGGTAATCCAGTATGTACAGAGAAAGTCATTATGGCCCTGGGCACATAGGTAGATAGTAAACTCTCCTTTGATGATCACATGACCAAAGTGTATAGACATTCCTTCTATGTAACTCACCTAATGTAACCCACTTTGTCTAGTCTGATGATGTCACCATACTACAAATATACATGTGGAAAAAAGACCTCCCAGTAATGTGTATAGCTCACCGTGTTAATGTGTACTCCTGTAGTATCATAATGTAGTTAGGTAGGGGCTTGAATTCTGCACTTGACAACTGTTTGTGTGTAATCTCCTTGGAGAGGAGTAACTGTTTTGGAGAGTAGTAGAACACCTTAAAAGTGGTATACTTATCTTTGTCAAGTCTGATGATGTCACCATCCTACAAATATACCTGTGGAAAAGAGAACTCCCAGTAATGTGTATAGTGCGTTGTGTTAATGTGTACTCCTGTAATATCATAAAGTAGTTAGTTAGGGGTTTAAATCCTGGACTTGACAACTGCGTGTGTGTGCATTTGTGTGTAATTTCCATGGATGCCCTGCAGGCACAGCATGATCCCTGTTGATTTATGACACAAAGGTGAGCCCTGCTGTAAAACTACAACTTGATTTTCCACACACATGTAGTATAAATGTCTATAGCGGGCGTGCTCACACACCAACAAATGTATTGGATTTCATTCACCATCACACTGAAAGTTCATACTGGGCATGCTCACACACTTAAATAAACAAAGCAAATGTCAGGCAACAACATAATGAAAAGTCATACTGGGCATTCTCACACACTTAGGCTAAATATGGAGATGATAATAAGGGATCTATGGACAAATGTGGTTAGTCATCTCTTCTTCCAGAAACACATTCACAAAGTTGTCAGAACATCATGCTATGTGTTCACACAACCTTCCAAGGTCTGTGCATGTAGGTCAAAGGAGGTTCCCTCTACTCATCAGTCATCAGACATGTCAGAGACTACCACAACACACTTGCGATGAATCTGACTAGGCACTGTCAGCAGCTGGAAAGACCACTGAAGTACCTCAATAAGAGGATTACTGGTCTCAAACAGTTGCCCCATGCGACAAGACTGAATTTAACCCAATCTGTACTCTGTTGCATACTGTCTACTCACGAGATCTCTGCACAACAGACAGGTCCATGTCATGGCAACACTCAGATCTGCTCTGAGTTACAGCTCAATGGCACTAAAAATACAGACCCAACTGATATTGCCAACATCCTGGCAGATAGGATCAGTGTTAACTTTACCCCCCTCTCACCCATGAAACAGCACATCACTATAAAGGAAGACTGCAAAGTTGCTGTCATCATGGCTGCAGAGGTAAAAAACATTCTCCAAAGCCAGTATCACAGCAGCCATGGGACCAGATAACTTCCCAGGCTGTGTTCTACACAAACCACAGAACAAATAGTCACCACACCAACGTACCATGTTCAGCCATAGCCACACCGTAGGCTTTGTTCCAGCTGAATGGTGCACAGCGATGGTTATCCCACTACACAGGTGTGGAGATAGCACGGACCCCAGCAACTAGCGCCCCATTAGCCTGATGAGCCTGCCCTTCAAGGCCATGGAATGTATCATCATACAACTTATAAAAAAACACATTTGTAATCCCCAAACTCTGGACCACAACCATGTTGGGTTTTTAAAATGCAGATCATGTATCCTAAACCAGATAGATGACATTGAAGCAGTCACCAGAACCGTAGGCAAGGGTAAGGTGGTTTGCACAGCCTATGTAGATCCTGCCATGGCTTACAACACCACCCCACACTCTGTAAATATAGTTAAACCCACTAAATGAGGTATAAATTGCTATGTCACAAGATGGGTTGACAACAGGCTTACTGACAGAACACACATTGTGAAAGTAGCAGACTCCAAGTATGACTTTGGACCAGTGACGAGTGCAGTACCACAAGGTCCAGTCCTGGGTCTTGTCCTGTTTAGTATCTACTTCCCTGAAGTAAACTATAACATGGAAGGTTTGTGGCTACTGAAATTTCCAGATGACTGCAAACTAGGAGCCATAATTGTAAACACTAAAGATGTGGACATCCTACAGAAGGGCCTCACTGAGACAGATGGCTGTTGTCAAAGCCATGGGCTCAAGCTCAATGCCAAAATGTGCATTGTCATCCCCTTTGTTAAAAACTCTGTAGCCATGAACTACAACATAGGCGGTAGTATATTTAATACAAAGTGTGACAAGAGACCTCAGGTCACAGGTGGACAGTGGACACAACTGTGATAATCACATCCCCACAGTAGTCAGCAAATCCTCCTATGTGGCACACCTCATCACAAAAGGTGTCTCATGCAGAATAGAAGAGGATATTGTTCCCCTCTACACATCACTCACTAGAACCATAATAGAGTACAACGCCCCTTTTGCTATGTACCTCACAAGACAACTACAACAACTGGAAAGCCTGCAGCAATACCTCACAAAGAGCATTAGTGGCCTGAAATGCATGCCATACACAGATCATCTCAAAATGCTCCAGTCGTACTCCCTTGCATATCGCCTACACAGAGGTGTTCTCTGCCTAACATACAAAGCTATGTCAAACACAGAGATGTTGGACATGCTCCATGTAAAACACTCACAATCCCTCTGATCTTCAGACCCAAAACCACGAGTGAAATACCAAAGGAAGGGGTGTATCCATTTACCTTATGGATACCCACACCTTCAGGTTAGTAGCACAACATGAGGCCTTGGAGAGCATGCAAGTGCAACTAAACTTGGGCAAAGCTGCTTATCAGATTGTAGCCTGATACAGATCACCTACCTTGGCTCAGGAATCTCACTCAGTATTCCTGAGAACAGTGGAAAATACAAAGGTCCTATCAAACACCATTATATGAGGAGATTACAATTAGCCAAACAGTGAGTGGGAGAATTACTCATGTACAATGTCCTTTGCCCAATATTTCCTAGCGTTTAAAAACTCTAACACCCTGGAACAGCTGGTCACCACGCCCACTAGAGGTGACAACATACTGGACCTGATCATCATCAACATGGGGTACCAGTGTACCACAACAGACATAAACCCCTCGCTGGTAACATCAGATCATAAAGTAATCACACTGGACATCCATATCCCACTCCCCCCCAGTCAATGAAACCACTATGAAGACATTTTCAAAAGCAAACTGCACACTTTCCAAGACCAAAGTGGAAAGTTCCAAATCCCCCTTGCTATAGCCTAATGCTATACAATCTGCCAAATCATTTACAAGTGCATCCTATGAGCATCTACAGGGATGCATTGATTGAGACATCCCAGATAAAACCAAGATGTACTCCTCCAAAAATAAGAAACCAATCTGGTGGTCATCGCCCATAAATAAGCTAGACAACAGCAGGAGGAAACAAACACATGATAGAGCAAACTTCAAAAAAGGAAAGGCACCACTGATCATTATTACGAAGAAACAATGATCGCACATAAAATAATCCAAGGCCAGTTTCTAAAGACAAATTGCCATGGAATGTAAGAATAACAACCACAAAGCCTTTGTTAGCTATACCAAACATGTAGGTGGCAACTTCCAAATATGCTGTCAGCTACTGAAAAATGGCAAGAAATGCACTGAACCAACTTACATTGCCCACATTGGGGGACAAGTTCAGTGTAAACTCCCCCCATCACCCCCAAAATGGCCTATGTCCATCCCAGAAGAATGCAGAGCCCCAGACTTCATGAACATGCAGGTAAAGACAGCCCTCTACAAAGCTAAGAACACAGCATCAATGGGACTGGAGGGTTTCCCAGGCTGCATCTTACACCAGCCCCAAAAGGAACTACACCCTCACCTACATTCACTGTCCAGACTCTATCATACCACAGGCTATGTACCCAAAGAATGGCATACACCAACAGTCATCCAGCTCCACAAAAGGGGTGCCAAAAAAGAACCTGGAAACCATTGCCCTATAGGTCTACTCAGCCTAGTCTGCAAAGCTATGGAGCAAATTATCATGGAACCCATAAACAGAGACATTGGGGACCTCCAGACACTGGACTCTACCCAACATGGCCTTGTTAAAGGCAGATCCTGCCTCTTAAACCTAGTTGACGTATTTGAAACAGTTACCAAGGACATAGAAGGAGGTGAAAGTAGTCCACACAGCCCACCTGGACCTCTCTAAGGACTTTCTATACCATTCCCCACTCTATCATCATGGACAAGCTTACCAGCTTGAACATTAAAAGCTATGTCACAGGATGGGTGGCCAACTGGCTCACAGATCAAACACACATGTTCAGGGTTGCATGTGCCATGTCCAACTCTAAACCAGTCACAAATGGCATCACACAGGTCTTGGTCCTGGGACCTCACCTGTTCAGTAGATACTGCCCAGAGGTACAGGCAAGCACGGGTGGAGTACGGCTGAACAGGTTTGCAGATGACTGCTAACTGTGGTCCATAGTCGACTCTATGGCTGACACAGACATCCTCCAGAAGGATCTTACAGAGACAGATACCTGGTGTCAAAACAATGCCCTCAAGCAGAATGCCAAAGAATGCATAGTCATACCCTTTGGATAAAACAAAGTGCACACAAATTACCACATAGGTGGTAATCCAGTATGTACAGAGAAAGTCATTATGGCCCTGGGCACACAGGTAGATAGTAAACTCTCCTTTGATGATCACATGACCAAAGTGTTTAGACATTCCTTCTATGTAACCCACCTAATGTAACCCACTTTGTCTAGTCTGATGATGTCACCATCCTACAAATATACATGTGGAAAAAATACCTCCCAGTAATGTGTATAGCTCATCGTGTTAATGTGTACTCCTGTAGTATCATAAAGTAGTTAGGTAGGGGCTTGAATTCTGCACTTGACAGCTGTTTTTGTAATCTCCTTGGAGAGGAGTAACTGTTTTGGAGAGTAGTAGAACACCTTAAAAGTGATATACTTATCTTTGTCAAGTCTGATGATGTCACCATCCTACAAATATACCTGTGGAAAAGAGAACTCCCAGTAATGTGTATAGTGCGTTGTGTTAATGTGCACTCCTGTAATATCATAAAGTAGTTAGTTAGGGGTTTGAATCCTGGACTTGACCACTGCGTGTGTGTGCATTTGTGTGTAATTTCCATGGAGAAGAGCAACCATTTTAGAGAGTAGTAGAACACCTTAAAAGTGGTATACCTATCTCTGTCAAGTCTGATGATGTCACCATCCTACAAATATACTTGTGGAAAAAAGACCTCCCAGTAATGTGTATAGCATGTTGTGTTAATGCGTATTCTTTTATTATCATGAAGTAGTTAGGTATGGGTTTGAATCCTGCACTTGACAAATGTGTGTGTTCATGTGTGATCTCCTTGAAGAAGAGCAACCTTTTTGGAGAGTAGTAAAACACCTTAACAGTGGCATACTAATCTTTGTCAAGTCTGATGATGTCACCATCCTACAAATATACCTGTGGAATAGAGACCTACCAGTAATGTGTATAGCGGTACTCCTCTAGTATCATGAAGTAGTTAGGTAGGGGTTTGAATCCTGCACTTGCTGAGTGTGTGTGTGTGTGTGTGTGTGTGTGTGTGTGTGTGTGTGTGTGTGTGTGTGTGTGTGTGTGTGTGTGTGTGTGACACTGTTGGTCAATGTGTTGTGGGTTTAGCTTTTCCTACTGTATGGCAACAGTATGTGCATTGCTGTGTGGCAAATACATATACATACATGTGACCTCAATTATTTCATATGTGGGAACCCTGCTTTCTCCATGAAGATATATGTCATCTTTGCCAGAGTGTGCTGCCACTTTCCAGACTTTAGGTCACATCTGTATGCTTGTGACAAGGCCAGCCACTGCAGAGATCCCTGGCCTAGTTCATAAGTGTCACACACACTCATTACGGTTTCTATTGAATTGTGTGAGTGAGGGTTTATGGCTGAGGTATATTACAGACCTGTTCAAACACAGCAAAGTCTGTCAATGATGGCTATTCATTATAGGTGTACAACAACCTTTGTGGATATGCATGCAGACCCCTTATTGCTTATGTGGTCCAGCGAGGGATTTCTAAATACCTTTGGAAATGTGATTACCAAAGTAGAGATGACGTAACACTTGGCTGCATGTACACATCAGTACCTGTTCAACATGTTGGTGGCTACTACCTATGTGATACTGTGGGGATACTATGTTTTGTAAAGGAGGATGACTATGCTCTGATTGGCTTATAGCTTTACAGCATGGGTTTGATAACAGGTATGTCTGTATGATACCTTTGTGGAGGATGTGTGTGTCATCTGGATAATGCATTCTAGGCCACAGTATGCATTTCCAGACGTGGATGGACATATCCTCACTGTGATTGCTTGTACCTAAGAGAGCTATATGGCAAACAGGAGTGGTCTCAAGAATGGGTGCAGGTGAATACCACTGGTTACTGGCATAGTATAGTACCTGAAGGATCCAAATGTTACTGTGTGTCCTACATCTGTGTGTCAGTTTCAAGACATCATCTAACGATTGTTTATGGTCAGACTGTTGAGGTGATGTATACTACCAGAATGTAAAATAATGACAGATAGTAACAATATCACCCATAGCACATTGTCAAACCATGTCATACACACGTGTGTACTCAAGTTCCAAAATGTGTGTAGTACAATGCATACTGGCCACCAATAGAAACTATGGAGTGTTACTGTGTAACACAGGGCATGTAACCCTGCCCATGTGTCCACTATGCATGTACATGCAGACAGTACACCTCCACATGTTCACAAATGTACACCTGCAAATCTGTGCTGCACACATCCCACACGTACTGTCCACTCTCTAACACATGCTGCCAATACTACACACATCAGCCAAGTGGCACGTGGGCGGACAATACACTATTGGAACTAACACTGGTGTAAACAACACTACATTGACAATCATAGCTTTAATGCGTCATGCCTGCTCAGCTACACCTTCAAGGATATCATTACACTGCTGACAACCTGCTAACATTGCTATAATGCTGTAAAGTCACCCTCTGCATCAGCACCATGGTAGCCTGTTCCTGCATCGATGTTACAAATAACAGGAGGTGGCACAGGTTTCATCATATGCACAGGGTGTGTTGTTGGTTTGCCAGAGGCCTACATTGAGCCATACAATCGACATGTATGTGTGTGTGTGTGTGTGTGTGTGTGTGTGTGTGTGTGTGTGTGTGTGTGTGTGAGGGCTAAGAGTACTGCTATGGGCCAATGTTGATGTAATGTGTGCGGGTATGTGTTAGCCCTAGGTGTCTATTTTATGTGTGTGTGTGTCTGCATGCACACAGTTCCACCATGGGGCTGCCATAGACTGTACCTGCCAGGCTTTACAGATCACCGACTCTGGCCATGGACATGGTACCTGTGCCTGGCAGGTGTGTTACTGACAGTATCAGGTACTAAGCAAGACAGGGTACTATCCTCAGAGGTGGACAGATGTACACTGGACCCAGGTCCCTGCTGGGACTGTCCATAGCCACGTGCATGTGGTCTTCTAGGATGATCTATGGACAGCCCACCCCCAACATTGAGACTGGTACTGGCACTACGGGAGCGGTTGTGGCTTGAGGGATGTTTGCGGTGACTGCTGGCTGCTGATGTTGCTGGCATGCATCCACGTCGACATCTCAACCATCACGCACTGTCCTGACACATGAACATGACATTGCGGAGGACATCTAATGTCTCACCCCAATGTCTATCAGTGACCTTAGTGTAATTATGGATGGCACCTGCTAGGTCACGGATACTGTCAATTACAGCGGTGTTATGTGCCCTCTGTGCTCTTAGTCCCTGTCTGGTGTACCGTTCCATATGTGCCTCTGCCTCCATGACAGCCTTGAACATGCGGGAGGTTGTAAGACCTGTGTCACATCTGCCAGGGGCATGATGAGCAGCAGTGCTCCAAAACCCCCCCTGAACATCTGCCTATGTTGTACCCTTCCAGACATCTGGGTATGGCTGCTGTGTCGGGATGCATGTGCCATAGATACCACACTGTCCTGGCCAATGCCGACTGTACACTGTCCCTCAGCTAAGGGCATTGGTGATGGATGTATTGGCAGTATGACTATGTGCATGGATGGGGTGGAAACTTGTGTTCTGTCGATTGGTGGCCCAATGACAGACCCTGGCAAATATGTCTGTGCCTCAACACACCTATCCTCATCATCACTATTTTGCACAGTGACATCAGGTTTCCTGTTGCAGTGATCCAGCCCAACCTCAGCACCTGTGAGAGGAAGACAGGAAACACACTTTACGGCCTGTACATGATGTCGGAACACATGCACACATGCACACATAAGCACATGAACACATGCACACAAATACACTCCTTACTTAAACAGGCACACACACACACACACACACACACACACACACACACACACACACACACACACACCACCAGCAATCCAGAACAAACTCAATAGCAGTTGATGGTGGGGTACAGTATCACAAGCCAAACAGTCATATCACACATGTCAGGACGTGTGTTGCTCAACAGCATGCTGTGCGGGTGTAGACAGCCCTTGCTAATAACAGTATACATGGCTCTGATGCATGTGTGTTGTTGTTCAGTGATTGGCCTCACCCTGGAACGCAATGTGTACATGGACACAACATTGCTGTGCAAGTATTGAAAGTTCTGCAATGTTCTGTGCACCATCACTCACAGATATACATACCATGGCTGGATGTGTATATGTGTGTCACATAGATATCCATTTCTGATTAGAGCATCTGTGTTTTTAGCAGATAATTGTGGACACAGGTTTAACACATGCATGCTATGTATACACACATGATGAGTGGTGCATGTATACTTGATGGAATACCATTGCTCAACATAGCCATTGTACAGTGGTTATGGTGACTGTAGGACATATTGTCTACATGCCATTGCCAGCCATGACATGACATGCTACAACACAACTGCAACATTAAACATTACACATACCCAATGTGTGTCATGTGACCTATACACTCCATAGCATTACAAGACATATATGTGTCACTTTGTACAAATGGTGATTGCTATGCATATTGTGTATAGGTGCATATGTTTGCACACACACAACAGTGAGGTGCATAGCAATGAATGCTATGTTTAGTACTGTGGTTACTGTAACTGGATGGGGTGTATTACCACGGCCATCATCATGCAGCATCATGTGGTCACTCGAGGCCACTAATGTGTGCCAGACCAGCACCTAGCATGCTGTACCTGAACTGCAGTACCATGGCTACATTCACCATTTCACAACCAGTTGTTATATGGGTTTGTAAAGTGCCCAGTAGGGAGCATTGCCTAACATGAATGTGTTATGTGTTGCAGAGTGTCGCACTACCCCATGATAGGCCCCTACCCCTCAGGTATATTATGTGTCCTGTGTGGATGACATTTGGGATACTGGAGTGTGACCTTACAGCGGGTGTCTGAATACACCAAGTGTAGCATATTAACATGTACTGCATATGACAATGTTGTGTATGTTGTGTGCATGTGTATCAAATCTGCCTATCCAATGTCCACTAATGTTTTGCCACAATTGTGTGGGATGCTCTGTGTATTGCATCTGTTTGACATACATTACTGGGATGTGCAAGGTCTCACAGCAAACATGCACTGCATGCATTATGCGTAGGTGTGTTATGTTTACATGTCCTACACCTCACCTATGACATGCCCATATATTATGCAATATTAAATGTAGAACACACTCAACAGCATGAGTCTGCTGCCTTGCTGTCACACCAGAGGGACCTACAAGGATATGAGACAGTTTGTAAGTGGCAACAACTGTGGCAGTGCTACTGTGGGTTTGCAATCTTACAGTAGTACAATGGTTGACAGTCACAGGCCTACAGAAAATGTTCCAAATTATCAGTATCGCACAACACCAGGTTCCACATCTTCTAACTACACAGTACACATCTCACATATGCATGATCTACCAATAGAGGTAGCAGCAGTCTACAGATATGTCATGTTACTTGCATGCTCCGTGTCAACTCGCTGGGTGGCTCTGGCCTCCATGATGATACATGTTTGCTGTTGTTGTTGTTGACCAGGAGCCACCAGGTTGAGGAGCAGCTCCTCCACTCTGGTGAGGGGGTGATAGACGGCTACCCCACCACCTGTGGCAAGCTGTTGTCTATGGACATCAGACGCACTCTGCCGGACATGTCTAAGTAAATCACTGCAGTGATGGCGTACCTGCTCATATGTCCAGTTATGCATGCCTATGTCATTTACCCGATGGACAGCATCTTGTCACAGTGCAGTCCGCTCATGCTGGTCCTGGCTGGTTCTTGAGAACAGCAGGGCATAGTGCTGAATCAGGCTGGATGTGATCTGCTCATCCTCGGCTGGGCTATATGTCAGATTGTGATGGTGAGCCATGACCCTGGAAGACAATGAAACAATATGTGTGAGCAAGTCATGTGGCACCCTTAACATTCTAAAGTACAGATATCACTGAACTGTCATATATAGCAAGCTATTGGCTGACAGAGGATACACACTTTCAATACCACATATCAGTGCTCATACCACAACTGCCTAACAGTGCCTGGCACGCTCTATATATCAAACCATGTTCTGCACAGCAACACAGAGAAACCAGTATGTAAGACTGTACAACAGTACATGTCACATTGTATGCGATACAATGCACCACCTAGCCATGGGAGGTATATATCAAGCTAATGCATAACGAAATATGTCATCCATTGCAATGATTGTAAAGTCCAGTTACAGTATTACCAGTATACCACATTAGTTGTTGGTGTCAAACCCCTGCCTAACATATGTGCACATTCGTTAGTATAGGTGGCATACTGCTGTACTAGACTATACATGTTGCTAGATATGCACTTATATCCTGTAACACACATATGAACGAGGGCATGTTACAGGCATACCCCCACACACATCAGACATACATACAAGACACAAAGGTATGGCAACCTAGATGAGCTTTACCTGTGTACCATACAATACTGTGTGTCAGTACTTACAAAACATTATGCCTGAGGCATGTAATCTGTGAGGACTACAGGGAACACACATAACAGTGTTTCCAAGCAATGTGGACATACACCATACTGTGCTGTTTAGGCCTACAGCCCCAGGTAGTACTACAGTTCATACGGGATTTGGATTCACCAGCAGTACCAATCAATAAGCATACATGTACTGCTTTAGCCTACAATGGCACACCCCAGTCCACACCAAGAGACTACGTCAGACTGTATGCCATACTGCTTTTTCTGCCAAGCAATAGCATACACATCTTTTGCTCGGATCAGAGCTAGGACACAAAATAGCATGACAGAAATGGTTTCCCACTAAGCTATCACACATTTACAGAACCTTGACACATTCACCAACACATTCACCATCACACTCAGTCAACCTCACATAGCAATTATTGCAACAAGTACATGTGGGTGTGTATCAGTTCATAGGTAGGTAATAGGCTATTGGCCCTAGGGCCTATAGAAGCCAAGCCATATGCTACCCTGGCCTTTGACACACATGTAATTTAATTTCACGTGCCCCTATCCAGCAGAGCCACAGAAGTGATTCTCGGTATGTATTTCCTATCTTCCATCCAATCACCAGGATTATTCATGACAACTGCTAATGAGGAGCTTGGTTTGCTATTAATAGGTGGTTTGTCCCAGAGTATGAGATGTCTCTGAGATAAGAATCTATCCCTCCAGCATGTTCTGTCTATTGAGGTGACAAGGTTTAGGTCCCCAGAATGTGTATCTCATAGTGGTTGTGATCTGTTTACATGCAGCATGTCCAACAGCTCTGGGTTTGACACAGCTTTGTATGTTAGGCAGAGGTCACCTCTGGGTAGGCGGTATGCAAAATAGTCTAGCTGTGGCTTTGTGAGACGGTCTGCATAGGGCATATGTTTGAGGTCAGTATTACTCTTTGTGAGGTATGTCTGTGGCCTTTCTACTTGCTGTAGATGTCTTGTGAAGTACATACCACATGGAGCATTGTACTCTATAATGGGTTTTATGTGTGATGAGTAGAGGGGAACACCGGCATATATTTCCCTGGATGACACACCTTTTGTGATGAGGTGTGCCATGTAGACAGATTACTACTGTCCACCTGTGTCCGATGGTCTCTTATCACACTTTCGGTGTTAAGTAGACTACCGCCTATGTGGTAGTTCATGGGTACGGAGTCCTTGCCAGAAGGGATGCCAATGCAGTTTCAACATTGAGCTTGAGTCCATGGCTTTGTCACCAGGCATCTGTTGCAGTAAATATGACCCTTGTCTCTCTCTTTCTCTCTCTCTCGCTCTCTATAATATATATATATATATATATATATATATATATATATATATATATATATAGGTTCATAGGTTCATAGGTTCATACTAGGCTATCTGCCCAAGGGCATTTATAAGCCTAGCCCATAGTTATGTGGCTTTCGCCACCCCTTTAGTTTGAATAAAACTATGCCTATTATTTTGCTGTGCCTCTGTCAAGCAGTGACACTGAAGTAATCCCTGGGGTATATCTGCATCTCCCATCCATTGGTCAAGATTCCTCTTGAACAAGGCCAGCGAGGTGCTCTGCCTCACATGTACCGGGATTTTGTCAGCATAGGAGTCTCTGGGTGATGAATCTGTCCCTCCAGCACGTTCTATTAATAACCGTGTCAAGGTTTAGTCTCCCACCCCTTGTGGTTCTGAGGATCTAGATTTTTGAGGTGAAGCATATTCATCAAATCTGGGTTTGACATGGCCTTATATGTCAGGCACAGGTCACCTTGAGCAAGCGGTATGAGACTGAATAGAGCTGGAGTTCTTTCAGTCGGGCAGCATAAGACATATTTTTGAGACCCTTTATCCTTTTGGTGAGGAGCTTTTGGGGCCTTTCCAGCTGCTGCAGGGTGTCGGTCAGATACATTCCGAATGGGGCATTGTACTCATAGGTCTAATGAGTGATGAGTACAGGGGGACGATGACCTCCCTTGATCTAGATGTGAATCCCTTCATGATCAGGTGGGCAATGTAGAAGGTTTTCCTAACTACTTTAGCAACATGAGTGTCAAACGAAAGGCTACTGTCTATATATATATATATATATATATATATATATATATATATATATATACATACATACATACATATAAACATCCATTGGTGTACATATAAATATACATGTAGGTACATATACAGGCCACCTGTCATGGTGGGAATATCAATTATGCGAAAGTTGTGAGGTATACAGTTTTGTAATAATATTGCACAGTGTTGTGCGGAATGCATTGAAGTTGTTTTCAGCCCATGTAGCTTTAGCAGGCCTCACTGGCTGCAATACTGCAAACCTGACAAATCATACCCACAGTGTTTAACCACCACATGTCATATGCCAGCAATTTATGCTGTCTTGTTTGCCACACACTACAACCTACATAGAAATATGCACATAACAACCTTCACCAACATATATATGTCCACCCTTCACAAACAGTTGCAGTATGTCCCTTGCTCTATGAACATGTACAGATGCTAATATATCTGACACAGACAGATCTCTCCGTATGTGTGTCCCATACACACACAAGGTCCACACTGTTTTAAGTTCATGTACCTCATGGATGACCTGTTGGGCCTTGCTGCAACATGAACAGGTGTCACATGTGAACACACAGTAATATTAGAGGGTGTATATATAGCTGCAAATGCTAGAATAGCATACTAGCCTGGTACAGCTGTTGTCAATGCTAAACTACATGTTAATATGACTATCATGCATTTGTTACTCTGTCACATCCATGTTTATATAATTGTATGCGCTACTTCCCCAAACAGACATTTTACACACTACTGTACAGAACACAGATAACATGGATCAGATGTTTGACATTAATTGCTGAACTACATATGTTACAGTCATATCCAACTGCACACAGCGACACACTGATTTCTCCATGGCAGTAGTTATGCAGGGCATCTGTGCATAAAATACGTACTGCTGCCACAAATGGATGATTCAAAGTATGTAGAGTACTCTTCAAAAACATCTACTACATGCCAGAAAATACATATCTGTTACATACCTTTCCTTTGTATGTGTTTGTAGTTGTCAGTTCTGTGTGTTTATTAATTTGTTTTTTAATATCTTATATTTTTTTCAATATATATATATATATATATATATATATATTAATATCTTTTTTTTTATTCTGTTGCTGTTGTTGTGGATGTCACTGTCTGTCTGTCTGTCTCTGTCTCTCTGTAGCTGCAATGAAATGATTGCATGTGTGGACAGCAAGTACAGCCTGCTTTTATAGGTATCTGCACATGTGCATGTGATGGCCTCTGCACCAATTGGTGGCCACCATTTGGTAATTGCATGCAGCCTGCTGTGTGGTAATTGCAGTACTCACTGTCATAGCAACCCAATGCTATAAATTGCTAGGTCAGGTAGGCGTAGCCCTTTCAGCTTTCCAAAGTGGGGACCATGCTGTGGACACCATTGTGTAAGTCAGAAGGTTGGTATACTTCGTATATCTGAAGCAAGGGGTGTAGCCAGTGAGTTTAATGTTGTACTCAGACCTGAATGTTGCCACTTCCAGTACACAGTTGTCAGTGTAGAATTGTACTCACCCCTACAAATGCTAACACAAGATACATGGGAGTATGTAGTTTATTTTCTACTTATACAATTAGCTGCCATACATACTTAGTTATTGAGATGTTTTAATTTGGCACATGAACTGTTTATGAACTGCTATACTGTGAATATTAATGTACTCACTTCTGCACAGTTTGTGGTTTTTTTCTGACATTAGCACAGGATGCTCATGAAAACTGGACAATTCTAGTACTGAGTATGCCTACCTACATCCTTGTTGGACCCTGAACACACAGGCATTTTGTATGTTTGGGTGGGGAATGTCCTGCTATGAGACTGTGTGGGGGTTGCAAAGTGCTGCTGTAACATTATTTACTGCTAGAATGGCTGGTTCTGTTATCACAGTCATGTAATGCAATTCCACAACAACTGCTGGTAAAGTTCCACAGAACAGGTTTTGTGTTATGGCATTTCTGAATTTCCTTTACATTCACTCATTCTGATGCATGATATATATATTTCAGCAATAACCTGCTGTATATCTACTGTGGCGTAGTGGTACTTCATGCAGTCTAGTGTGTCCAAGGTCCGGGATTCGAGACTGACAGTGGTGTTTTATTTTGCTGCTGAACAGAACAAGGGCCCTCACATGCAGGGTGACTAAGGCACTTTTAAGCAGATGTAAGCGGGTTTGCGCGGGTTTGTGCGAAGCTTAGCAATACTAAGCTAAGCGCACACTTGCGCAAACCCGCTAACTACTGCTTAAAAGTGCTTACTCCCGCTAACCCCCACGCTCATTTCTTTGAAAGAAAAGAAAATGGGGAGATAGGAAAGTGGTGAAAAAGGGGCAAAAAGAGGGAAAGACAGTAGGGAAAACAGCTAGGGATGTGCAGGATGGGTGTAGGGAAGGTCCATAGCTGCCCATTTCTTTAACATCAACAGCTGTGCATATACTAGAAATTTGGAGGGAAATTTGAAACCTTCCAACCCTGAGAGATGAGTGAGGACAACAAAGTATGTTGTACTGTCATTTAAATATCAATTTATGTGTCCAGCGAACATATGTGCAAAATGGGCAGCTATGTATGGGGCGTCATTTTTTTTGGGAGCAGATTGCCCTTTTTTTTCAGGTGAGAGTGGAATGTGGGGTAGGGGAAGTAGGTATATTTGGGGAGGTAGGTTGGGGAGGTAAACAGACAAGACAAATAAGACACATACAGGGGCGGAATATGACATGTGGTGGGTGAACACCATTGACGGGGAAGGATGTTTGGAAATCGCAAGCCTATGAGCCCGCAGATGGCAACAGTAGAACTGAGATCCTCACCCATGGGCAGTCACCACTGCACCTTCACAGCTCAGAGGGTGGCTGTGCTGGTGGCTGTGTAGGAGGGACAGGCTCACCTGTGAGTTGCGCCACTTGTGCCTCGAGCTGGCATAGACGATAAGCAACTGAATGCTTGATCTCCCTACGCACCACAGCCCGGACTGTTCAGAGGGTGATAGGTGGTCCTCCTCCAGCCATGCTTGCAAGGGGAACAGCCCCATCCCCTGCAGCGCTTCCAACCCAAAGGTGGCACAGGGCCAAAGGAGGAGGAGGTCCCGGGCTGGGTACCAGACCTGCTGGTGCCAGGTGCCATCACCAGCTGAGCTGGGACAGGTGGATCCGCTGGGACTGGCCTTCCCATACGTTCTATGTTTAGGTGGATTTAATGACAATATGGGTTGGTAACAGCCAACAGCATTCCAAATTAGTTGTAACAGCATGCAGTAATATTCCCATTAACCCAACACACCAGAGTTACAACAGTTGAACAGCAAGCATAACACATGCATATATAGAACAACAATGGACATTCCAACAGCATGCAGGATTGATTGGTGGCAACAAGCCACCAAGATTGTGGTATTTGAAGAGGGCACATGCATCAAAGTAAATGCAGATATTTATAAACCAATATGATATATGTCCCAACAAATGTTTTGAGATTAGACATACCCATTGAGGTGTGGAATTGCATTGTTTATGCACATACAGTAGGCTGTAAAAAGATACCTCCATTAACAACCTATATGTACATATAGTTTACACTACATTCCTATTGACTGCAGGTATATATCCCCTACATGTATTATTATACTAGGCAATGTCTGTTAAATTGTGAAATGGGTTTTGCTAGTTCCTTATATACCTGAACTGTATCTGACATACAAACTGTCCAGGATGCAGTTGTTACTGCTACGTATTTATATATGTTATTTATATTTATATATCTACATATCTGGATGTGTTCAGGTGACATTATCAGTTATATTTTAACAACCCCCTACATTTCTAGCAGCACACTGACATTTCTGGGGAACATAGTAACAAGCTACTCATGTGCCAGATTTACCTATACATGCCAGCCATGAACGAACAGTAGAGGACTGTATATATGCTTAACAGCTACTGGCACTCCCTTCATCCACTTTCTATGGGCTTACCCAAGTGTGGGTTGACAGCTCTTAATACAACAGTACTATTTTTATAATGCAAGAGTACAACAACATTTAGAAGAAAGTGACACGGACACACTCCAGGAATTATACCTTTATTAATTACATTACACACTTTTCTAGAGGCTCTCTCATTTATTTGATATTACAGTGCATGCAGACGACTTATTCAAGACATATTATACCTGTATTAATGGGTTACAACAATCTTTTTCAGGCTCTCTCACTTATTTTATATAACAATACATGCAGAGAAATTATTCAGGACTTATTATATCATTATTAATGGGTTACAACACTCTTTTTCAGGCTCTCTCACTTATTTTACATAACAGTACATGCAGAGAGGTTATTCAAGACTTATTATACCTTTATTATTGGGCTACAACACTTGTTTTCAGGCTCTCTCACTTATTTTATATAACAATACATGCAGAATAATTACTAACCTGCCTGGTGGCGCAGCCTTAGCAGCCTATCTGCATAGGCTTGCTGATTCACAGCATGGACACCTACAGCTGTGAAGTAAATGAAGTGATATTGAGACATATACCTATCCATAATATCGACTACAATAGCAATTTTTACACACTTCATTCCATGGCTACCTACTCAATAGTGGGGCATTTTGCATCCCACGGGCCTCCTGTATCCACTGGTTCAGTTGGTCCTGCTTGCATCTCTTCAGGTCTGCGTAGTGGTGTCTGATCTGCTCACCAGTCCGAGGGACACCTGTGGCACTGGTGAGATCATGTGTGATACGGTTACAGGTTTCCGCTTTGTATTCAGTGCCCTGGAACTGGCCCTGCAGGAGTCTGGCATCATGATTATGGACAAGGAGCCAAACCATCACTTTTGACTCCTCAATGCCCCACCATTGCGCTCGAAAGCAAATGACCTCTCCAACACCAGACATGCAGCCTGCAGATGGGAGCTACAACCAGTTATGGCAAGTATTCCCACCTATGGGGCTTAAATATGCCTCATTTCCCGCAGTTATTTGTGATTGGCCAGATTTGGAAATTCTCAGCTGAGAGCGCACCTGCTTAACACTGGGTAAACTTTCATTAATATGTATGTGTGTGTTGACAGTGCATGAATATCAAAAGCTGTCATGGCTTAGTGGTTCAGTACTGTGATTATGGTGCACAGTATCCCGGGTTTGAGGCCTGTCATTGCTTTTTATTTTACTACTGGCCTGACCGGCTAGGAGGTGTGGCTGTGTATAGCCGACTTTGCTCAACTTTGCCTGATGTTGCCCGACGTTGAGCTAGTTAGCTCAGTGCGCAGCTTTGCACAAACATGTTTTGTTTGTTCTAGTTGGCGCAATGTGCAGCTACGCGCAAAGCCATTGCGCTAGTTAAAGCAGCGCTAAGCTATGTGCAATTATACTTAAATGTGCTTAATACTGGTAAACTTTGCTTAGCAATGCTTCACATTGCTTAAGATACATTACTTATGCATTCATCAGTATGCATAACCAATTCACCTTCTTATATATGTATTAAATATTGTTCACTACTACAAAGGCCATTTCAATGCTTTTTACTACATTTTAAAAGATAAATATCAGGAATTATTTTTCTATACAGATTTCATGCAGAAAATAGAAAGGGGTGTGGAGGGACTTGAACTGGGAATGCCTCCTCTTTGTGCAGAGGCTCTATTGCTATTTGGCTTAATTTGCATATAAGTGTCTTATTATCCTCTTCGATGCCTAAACTGCTAACTGTAGCTAAGCAATGGGCAAACCCGCGCAAACACGTGCAAATACAGGCAGCTATTTTGGGAATAATAAAAAAAAAAGTAAGAGTTTTACATTTTATAATTGTACAGGCGTTTGGAATGTGGGGGGGGTGTAGTGTTGTGCATGTACACATTTGAGCAGACTCGCTCATGTCATTTACATTTGACAATTGTGGGACTTGCAGGGGCATGAATTTTTGGACTGCTTGGCAGTCTGACACGCGCCCTGCACTCGTGCATGCTCCGTGTTAGCCTTAGGGTTGAGTTAGCGCACCCTCATGAATATGCATGGTGCACTGACGTCATCCTCTTAGGCTGTAGTTTCCGTGTAAGTCTTATTTAGTCTTACACGGAGGATTACTGAATCCCAGGGGAATACATATCAGAGATAAATTAAAACTATATGAAAGGGAAACTAATGATTATTTATGGATTTTTTTCAATACCATTGATAAAAGAAAATAAAAGTGTAGCGGTATATTATTGCTAAATTAGAAATGCAATGTTGATGTCAGTACGACTCACTTGTAAAGAAAGACATTAAGTCCTAATTTTTTTCTCTCTTTTCTTTTCAATCAAAATAGAAGTTTTGTCCAAGATTCAGTATTCAGCAATGGCAAAATAGTAAAACTGAATGAAAGAGAAAGAGCTATAAAGAATTGACAAATAACGTTGAATCATATAGACAAGGTAGCACAGAGTTGTACCATCTGTGGTATATACAGCATTAAAATTTCAGGGAAAGAAATACTTACATTTTCATTACCATATGATTAATGGAACAGCATGCACACAAAAATGTTCTAGTTCAAAGAAACAATCAACCTTACATGTAAAGACCATTGTGCAATGTTCCCTAAAATAATGAAACTGGCAGACATAAGTGTGCACATATGATCAACACACCAAATTCTAAATTCTCATGGCAGTGGACAGATAATATGATCATATATGAAAATGGTTCACAATACAGTAGTTAAGAAATCAGAAGATCTGTGCACGAATGGACATTTGAACATGCAAGGCCTATTACTCTTCATTGTGATGAACAGGGATCCATTGAGAGCATTAGCCAATAGTAAAAAGATCCAATGAGAAGAGCGAGTAACAATCTCAATGAGGATTGTCATTTCACAGATCTGGACATATACATATTATTTGCAGGGGCTCAAGCTCTTACTAGTGCAATTGCTGATGGCATGAAGGTTAAAACACAATTTACCTATATCAAATACACTACTCATTTCTAAACATGGGTACAAAATTAAGGGAAAGATATATGGAATCAACAGACCCATAAGGATTAGTATGGCATAAAATGTAAAGAACTATCAGTCTTACAAACTGGACATGATGAAGTGATACAAATGCCACTGGTACCTCTGTAAACTGAAGTCATTATTGAACCAACTGAACCAAGACCTTAGTTTTAGGTAAAGATGAATGACACCGTGGATGGAGTGGCTGACAGCTGTACGAAAAAATATGAATTTTTATGTAGAAGAAAGTGTCACAACCAGTACTGCCAAAAAATAGAAACTATGGGTGCTATTTAGAAAATACTGTACCTCATGGAAAGAGATAATATGTCCTAAAATTATGCACTACTCAAATATACTCTCTAGTGCTGTCATACTATGCACAGCTTCTGTCCATCTTGAACCCAACTACATTTGGCACTCAGTACAGTATTATATAGTAGTTCTGTTTGCAGTTTAAGAAAATATGGTGCACACTGTATATCACCATGAGGCTCCTGACCAATGAATCAAGGTAGTCCACAGTGGTATAATAAACTAAGTGTTTAAGATGCACGTATACATCTGAGTGTGATGAACAGCCCACTAAAGAACTGTGAAATTAAAAGGTATGGAGTGAGGAAGAGAGTCTGCAAGTCATCTACTAAAGAAAAAACTGTAGCTCAGCATGAACTGCCTAGTATGAACTTTACATGCTCAGTCAAAATAATCATTACAAATATGTCAGTTTAGGAAGACCATTGAACTAAATCTGAAAGCTATACAAACTATTCCAGGGTTAATTTTGATAGATACAATGCAACTCTTTTGTTTTCAAAGAATGACTGCATATAATTTACTGCATATTCATTTTGGAGAGTTTGATTTTAATACACCTCTTATGGTGGAGTTTAGTACACATCCTCACTGTCTCTGGATTATTTGTTAACCTTTCTTACAAACTCATGGACATCAAAATTGATTAGTGAGTAACAGTTTAGGTTAATGGCTACTGTAAAGACTGCTGTTTGGAAATGTTATTTACTTGCTTATTTGTGCCCTCTTCTTCTTGGTTCATACCTTTCAACTGATATGATTTCTGCCTAGTCATAAGATTTTTGGATGCCGATTTTGCTTTTCTTTTCTCTGATATGCTGATTGTCTTCTAAATTTGTTCTTAAAGGTATGTTTAAAAAATATGCTCATTATTCAATAATGAAAAATACTATACAAAGAGTTCTTATTATTCATTCTGGGAACTCTAGCATCTAAAGATCTTGTATTCCCCAAACAAATCTGCTATAATAAGGCCAGTGCTAATTGTTTTAACATGCAGAAGTTAAGTGGTATCCTTTGGGCATGGTTCCATATGTAGGCACTTTTTTATAACCAGGGTTATTTTGTAAGTTAGTATGCCCCTGTGAAATCCTAAAGCTGATGATAACTTTATTTTCTCTTCACTTGTTTTCTTATATCATTAACAAACTTAGCACTTGAACCAATGATAATGTAATGTTAACTGAAAAATAGACCATACAATGAGAAACTGTTTCTTACAGCACTGAGTACTTCCAAATGAAACAGAAAATATATGAACAGATTAAGTAAAACACTTTGCATATCTTTAGCATGTGTGGTACAGTTCAAGTATTCTCAGATTCTGACACTATTTATATGAACATGTCATGGGAGTTCTTTTGTAAAGATGCACCCTTTTTAACTTGTTTGTAATTCAACATTCCTGGAAATGCTTAGCACAATTTTTTTGGACAAAGACAAAAATAATGGGGGACAATAGAGATTGGCATAATGGTTAAGGTTATTATCTCACAAATGCAAGATACAGAGCTTGATTCTGACCCCTGGTTGTTGGATAAGGTTCTATTAATCTGAGGACTGATAGCCTAATATTTATCTATAAATCTATGAACAAAGGCCCAAATCAGTAGCAAAATTTAAATACTGCTTTTATACACTTAGAAAATTGCCAGAATAACAGGTTTTGCACTAGCATACATTTTATGAAGAGCATGAAGTCTGAACCTGAAATATCCCTCATTATTTTGTGAATTCAGTCCTCAATGATTTGCCACAGAAACATATTTTCTGAGGATCTCACTGAAAATATGAGGCAGAAATCTGAACATCCAGAAATATTCTGGAAAGTTGAGGGGTATGGCCCCTGTTTTGTAGTGCATTGGATTCCTGTGAATAATTACACTGGGGTTAAAAGCCATCTATAAGTCATTTCTATAACACCTTTATATCCAAGTAAATATTATATTTCCAGAAGTGTCTGTAACACAGAGTGCCTAATTTCTCTGTTTTTTTCAGTATGGGTTATGTCTTACAGAAGCAGATTCCTCCAGTTTTTCTAAGTAATAAAGCATTCTGAGATCATCTGCCTAAAACATGATACAGCATAATAGGAATAAGGAGGATTGTTGAAAAGAAAGGGACTAGAGAAGTCTAGACTTAAATTAGTAACAAATTGAGGGAAGAGAAAGGGAAACAGAAATATATATATATATATATATATATATATATATATATATATATATATATATATATATATATATATATATATATATATATAGAGAGAGAGAGACATGCTGTTTATTGAAAGGGGTGAATGTATATTGCATAATAAATTAACAATAATAATAATAATCATTTGTCAAGTCAGACTGCTTCGTAAGAAATACATTTAGTTTAAGTTACAGAAAAAGAAGGGTTATGAACATTGCCTTCTAAACTGAAACAACCACTGAGTGATTTCTTGTCTTCACACATTTCCCTAAGCTGTTTAAACCAACTGTTTGTGACAAAGCAAAGAACATTTTTGTATAAAATGTATATCTGTTATTATTCAAGTGTCACAAGTGTTCCTTTATAGTCACAAAATAGTTATCTATGAAGACTAAAGATAACAGCATGTGGGGAGAAATTTGCATATCTTAAAAAGCTAATGCTAAAATTAATGAGTTTTGGTAATTTATTAATTCAGATATTCAAAATTCAAGAGAGAGACAGAGCCAAAATGATAGAAGTGCCATAGCAATTGCAAGGAGAGTTGCAGTTTTAATGGAATTATTACAGGGAAGTGACAGGAAATTGGCCAGTCACACCAAATAACTCAAGACTTATATCTGAAAAAAATGTAGAAAAAAATGAACCTGTCATAATACTTTCTCAAACTTTCACTCATAGTTTCATAGTTTAGTACTAGGCTATCTGCCCTGGGGCATCTGCAATCCTAGCCCTTGAGATGTGGCTTTCGCCACCCCATGTAGTGGTACTAAGGTGTATAGAATAAATTTAGAATACTGTGCCTTTGTCTAGTAGTGACACATTGATGACCCCCTTACTTATTAAAATTAGTTTACTGTGCCTCTGTCAAGTAGTGACACAGGGGTGACCCCCGGGGTAAACCTACGATCTCCCATCCACTCGTCAAGATTTCTCTTGATGAGAGTCAGTGAGGGGCTCTGCCTAACATGGACTGGGATTTTGTTCCAGAGTATGGGAAGCCTCTGAGTTATGAATTTGTCCCTCCAGCATGTTCTATTCATGTTTGTACTGAGGTTTAAATCTTTGGCTCTCATGGCTCTTATGGATTTGGATTTTTTGAGGTGGAGCATGTCCATCAATTCCTGGTTGGACATGGCCTTGTACGTCAGGCACAGATCACCTCTGAGCAGGCAGTATGCTACTGAATAGAGTTGGAGTTTCTTTAGCCTGGCAGCATATGACATATGTAGGAGACCATTGATCCTCTTGGTGAGGTACTTCTGGGGTCTCTCCAACTGTTGTAAGTGCCGGGTGAGGTACATACCAAATGGGGCATTGTACTCAATCATGGGCCTGATAAGGGAGGAGTACAGGGGCATGATGACCTCCTTTGATCTGGATGTGAACCCCTTCATGATAAGGTGTGCAATGTAGAAAGTCTTTCTAACCACTTTAGCAAAGTGGGTGTCAAATGAGAGGTCACTATCAATTTGGGTCCCCAGGTCTCTGATTACTTTTTCGGTACTCAGTGGGTTACTGTCTATGTGATAATTTGTGGGTACTTTGTTTTTCCCAAAGGGGATGACTATACATTTCTTGGCATTCAGTTTAAGTCCATGATTCCGGCACCAGTTGTCCGTTTCGGTGAGGCCTTTCTGTAGGATGTATGTGTCAGCTGGTGTATTGACTATGGCACCTAGTTTGCAGTCATCTGCGAACTTTGTCAGCCACAACCCTCCCATGTTTGCTTTCACATCTGAGAAGTAAATGCCGAACAAGAGGGGTCCCAGGACAGAGCCTTGTGGGACACCACTTGTGACTGGCTTTGAGTCTGACATGGCTCCCACAATCTTGACTTTATGGGTTCTGTTCTTTAGCCAGTTTGCAACCCATATTGTGACATATGGATTTACATTTAAGCTGTTTAGCTTATCTATGATCCCCGAGTGGGGTATTGTGTTGAAGGCTTTAGCCAAGTCCAGGTAGGCTGTATGGACTGCCTTTCTCTCATCAATGGCTCTAGTGACTGTTTCGAAAAAGTCAACCAGGTTCAAAAGGCAGGATCTGCCCTTTACAAAGCTGAACTGGGTGGGATCAAGTGTCTGTAGGTTCCCAATGTCGTTGTTTATGAATTCCATAATAATTCTTTCCATAGCTTTGCAAAGCAGGCTGGTCAAGCTTATGGGGCGGTAGTTCCCAGGGTCTGTAGTGGAGCCTCCCTTGTGGAGTGGGACCACTGTTGCTGCACGCCAGTGTTCGGGTACATATCCTGTAGTAAGGCTAAGGTTAAATAACATTTTTATATGTGGGTTTAGCTCCTCTTGGAGTTCACGTATCACGCAGCCGGGGATACCATCAGGTCCCATAGATGCTGTGTTTTTTGCTTTGCTGAGGGCGTTTCTCACCTGGACATCAGAGATGACAGGGAGGTTACATCCAGCTGGGATGAGTATTTCTTCTTTGGAGGTGAGGGAGGGGAGAAATTTGCACTGAACCTGTCTGCCAGAATGTTGGCAATATCTGTGGGTTCGGTAAATTCTTTGTCATTGTGTACTAACTCTGAGCATATCTGAGGGTTTCCGCCCAGGTTTCTAACATAACTGAAGAATGCCTTGTGGTTATCTTTAGTGTCCTTGGCGATTTTTCTCTCGAAGTTGGCCTTCGATGTTTTTATGAGAGAACGTAGCTTTCTACTACTGCTGATCAGAGATGCCTTCCCTTTATGGGATTTTGCTCTGTCTTGCAGTAGCTTCCTTCTTTTGTTATACAATTTGTTTGTGGCTGGGGTCCACCAGACAGGATGCTTTCCTTTGGTGGAGAGGATCTTGGTTTTATTTGGGATTGCATGATCCATGCATTCTTGGAGATGTCCGTAGAAAGCATTTGTGTAGGATTCAGCATTGTGGGATGTGGTTTCCATTGGCCCTGTGGGCTTAAATGATACCAACTCAGTCTTGAGAAGTGCAAAGTTGGCTTTTGAGAAGTTTCTCACTGTAGTCTTTTGTGCTGGGGGTGGAGGTGGTAAATGTATATCCAGGGTGATTAGTTTGTGGTCAGATCTCACCAGTGAGGGGAATACTTCCAATGTGGAGCATTTTGTCCCCATGTTTGTGATGATCAGGTCTAGTATATTATCCCCCCTTGTGGGAGAGGTGACTAGCTGTTCCATTGCATTTGAGTTTATGAATTCCAGGAACCTTTGGGCTAGGGTGTTAGGGCTAGAATAGTGCACCCAGTCTATGTTAGGGTAGTTGAAGTCTCCCAATATGATGGTAATTGGTGAGACATTCATATCTTCCAATGCCTTCAGGAAGGCTGAGTGGGGTTCCTGAGATTGGGAGGGTGGTCTGTAACATGCAACCAGTTGTATAGCAGTTCTGCCTATGGTTAGCTGCACCTGGATAGTCTCCAATGCTTCATGAGTTGCCAGTAACCTGGAGGTCTGGGTATCCTTGATGAATATGGACACTACCCCTCCCTCTGTGGTTCGGCCTGGGTTTTTGGGGCGAAAAGCATGATACAAGGTAATGCCTGGTAGCGCTGGGGTGCTCTCAGGAGCCTTGAACCAGGTCTCGGTTACAGCGCAGACATCGATGTTCTCCATACTGAGGAGTGCTTCAAGAGCCTGCATCTTGAGATTTAGACTTCTGGCATTGACCAGCATTACCCTTATTTTTTTTCCATTTTTGTTTTCTAAGGAGGTGGGTTCATCTTTTGAGCCTTGCCTAAAAAAGGCACTATGGGGGTGGCAAGAGCCTTAGTCAATATCCGGAAGCCCAGTGGTGACAGGTGCAAGCCGTCCCTTGCAAAGCAGCGTGTCTTTGCCAGCATGTCATCCCAAGCAGACAGACATTGGATCCCTCTAGAATGACACCAGTAATTGAGCCAATTATTAAAGCTGATCATCTTGTCTTTGTATTGTGGCATCATTCTTGGTGAGGGCAGGATGCTGCTCAGGGTCAGGGTCATACCAGCTTGGGCTACATAATCAGAGAGCTCCTCTATGTCTCTTTCCATGTAGTCCAAGGAAATACGTCTCAGGTCATTCACACCGGCATGGACAATGACGGAGTCATATTTGTATGTGCTTTTGAGTGACCTGAGTGCGTGTGTTATATGGCGGATCCTAGCCCCTGATAGGCAGCTTACCGTTACCCCCTCCTTGCTCAGCCTGGTAAGTGGGACGTCAGTGTGTCTGACTATAGAGTCACCTATCACTAGTATATCAGGCATAGTGTTTGGCCTTAAGGGCTGTGATTTATTGACACACCGATTTATTGAAGTATGTGTTGCATGTGTTATGTTTTGATGTGGTGGATTTTTGGGTGTCTGCTTTGGGAGCCTCTGTTGTTTTGGTAAGTTTTTTAATAGAGCCTCTGAGTATGTTTTTGTGTTATTATGTGCTTGATTTGCAGTTGGGGTAGGTCTATGTGTGACTGGGTTTGTTGTGTGTGTGGTTATCTTCTCTTCCTGTCTGGTCTTGCCAGTCCTGAGTTGAGAGAGTTCAGCCTCCAGTTTGGCCATATAGTTGCATCTCTCACATGTATTTGTGTTTGTTGGGAGGAGGAGAGGGTTGTCTGTGTACGAGACAATTATAGCATTGTCTCAAGATTCCCAGATTAACCAGCTGGACAGGAGAAGATGCTAGCAATCTACCAATCGACATGCTAGAATATTATAAGAGAGTGCTGTGCATTTAAGGGAAGTGGCTGGAGTGGTAGATGGATGTAGTGCTACTTGAGTTTGAGAGTGCTTGCTTAGAAGAGAAGCTTTGAGAACAAGTGCTATGCTTATAATATAACGAGTAGACTGGTTATTCTGAGAGTAGAGCTTTCTAAGGGAAAATTTGAAGAGCAGACTTGGCGGAGCCAGAAAAAGTTTAACCCTGTTTAACCGGCGCTGTGCTATGCGCACAATCGCGCAAAGCTGTGCAAATGCAGATTTTAAACAGGGAACTTTAAAAGAGCTAGAAATGGTCCAAAACAACCAATTACTACAGCTCTTGTGCTGAGGTCACTCCTTCAGGGACAGATAGGCTGCTCAAGGCTCCCCACTCCCACTGGTGAGCAAAGAAACTTCCTTCTTATCCAAGTAAGGTAATGGACAACACAGGAACTACACCACAGCTTAGAATACAGCAAAGCCTGTAAACTGGTCTTAACTAGTCGATGAGAGGCAGGAAAACAAGGATTATTTTTTTGTTTTTTTGTTTTTAGATAGAAAACACCCAGAAATACAGAAGGCAGCAATAAATCAGTTACACAGGCTAGCACACTTTAGTGGGCAGCCTCAACATTTAAATTAAACAAACAAACAACAGATTTTCGATCAATTTTCGACCAGGTAAAATTTTAAGTGCAGATACTATATAATGCAGCAAACAGTTAAAAAAACAGTATAAGCTTGTTTAAAATAAGCAAGAGATGGTATTCCAAGTAAAAAACAGAAAAAAATACTTAAATCTGGAAAGTAGTTGCTTTTCTCAGTTCTCTGTAGCTAGGACCACTCTGCAGGACCACGTGGAGCTGTCTCTGAGTAGTATAGCCAGAAAAAAATGCTCTGAGGTGGATTTTAAACAGGGAACTTCAAAAGAGCTAGAAATGGTCCAAAACAACCTATTACTACAGTTCTTGTGCTGAGGTCACTCCTTCAGGGACAGATAGGCTGCTCAAGGCTCCCACTCCCACTGGTGAGCAAAGAAACTTCCTTCTTATCCAAGTAAGGTAATGGACAACACAGGAACTACACCACAGTCCAGAATACAGCAAAGCCTGTAAACTGGTCTAAAGTAGTTGAGGAGAGGTGGGAAAACAAGGATTTTTTTTTTTTTTTTTTTTGTTTTTAGATAGAAAACACCCAGAAATACAGAAGGCAGCAATAAATCAGTTACACAGGCTAGCACACTTTAGTGGGCAGTCTCAACAGTTAAATTAAACAAACAAACAACAGATTTTCGATCAATTTTCGACCAGGTAAAATTTTAAGTGCAGATACTATATAATGCAGCAAACAGTTAAAAAACACAATAAGCTTGTTTAACATAAGCAAGAGAAGGTATTCCAAGTAAAAAACAGAAAAAATACTTAAATCTGGAAAGTAGTCGCTTTTCTCAATTCTCTGTAGCTAGGACCACTCTGCAAGACCACATGGAGCTGTCTCTGAGTGGTATAGACAGAAAAAAATGCTCTGAGGTGGATTTTAAACAGGGAACTTCAAAAGAGCTAGAAATGGTCCAAAACAACCAATTACTACAGCTCTTGTGCTGAGGTCACTCCTTCAGGGACAGATAGGCTGCTCAATGCTCCCCTCTCCCACTGGTGAGCAAAGAAACTTCCTACTGGTACAGATTACAAATTACCTCTTTTAAAACTATTCTAGGAGATATGGCAGTAAGAAAAGACTTTCAAATTGTGGTTTTCTCACTTCAAGAGCTGATTGTCAAAACTGACATTTTCAAAGAAAATTGAACTATGGGAAAATAGTATTGAACAAACAGATGCTTTGAGACTAATGATAGAAAACCAAACCTTTCAAATTAAGAAAACATCAACAGCTTTAAATGGCATAAATGGTAGAATAAAGGCGGGGGAAATACAACTAATTTTTTCATAAAACAAAATAAATGGTTATATAACAAGCTGGAAGATCTCTAAAGCAGAGAGAAATGTGCAATATCAGAATATCTGGAGTACCTGAAGAGTCTAAAGGAGAACATATCATTGTCTTTCTAACTTCATGGATACCCCAGTTACTAAATTTGCCAGGTTTCTCTTATGGAACTGAAAGAGCTCACAGATCAATAGATAAATTTATTTATTTTTTATTTTATTTTATTTTATTTTACATTTGTTAACCGGAAAAGTCCGACTGGATACATATCCATTTTCAGTGGAGGCCCAGGGAGAAAAGCTCCAAGCACATAAACATTTAAAATGCAGTATGCAGTAATATTTAGCAATTAACAAAACCAAAAGAAAAATACACATAGGTTACATATTTAAGAGAATGGTCCGAGTAAGGTAATATTTACAGAGATATTAAGCAATTTAATAAAACAAAAATAAAAAGACAAATACAAATAGGTTCTATAATGAAAAAGGTTCAAAGTAAGATTATTTTTGGATAAGAGAAAGTCAACAATAACGTGGTAGGTGAAGGGAAACTATAAAGGGAGAAGAAAAAATGTAAACATGTAAGAGAAATGAGGGTATAAGAAGAGGAAACATGTAAATGAAGATCATTTATAAAGAAAAGAGGAAGAAAGAGATGAGAGAAGGGTAGGTTAGGTAGAAAGCAGCAGAGGCTGAGAACAGAGGTTACAGTTTGGATAATGGAAGCAAGAGGTAATATAAAGGTGTAGATGAAATTAATTGAAGAAGGGTATGGAGAGAGAAAAGGGATATTCTCTTAGATAGCCAAGATGGTTTAAAATATTTTATGAGTAATGTTGAGTTAGACTGGGACGAGCTTTAGTTGAAACTCAAGTCAGTGAAATAACTCAGACTGAATAATTTGAATTTTAGACAGGGTTTAGACAAGGACATAGCCAGTTATTGCACATGTGTGTTTTTAGTGATATTTTGAAGTGAGGAAAGGAGCACTTTGTGGTTAGTTCATTTTACCAGCAGTGTTAGAGAATAAGGAATCTCCGGCAGAGTTGTTGGCTTTGGTAGGTTGTGCTAGCATTCTGCTAGAAGAGCGAAGGGATGCTAGGTTGCAATATGGGGTAATGATATTAGCTGGACTGCGGGTGAGGGAAGGTTGGTAGAGGATTTTATGAGTTACTATGAGCTGGTTATAATAGATCTGATTGGGTAGCTCTAACCAACCGAATTTTTGAAGATTGTGGCAGTGGTGAGTTCTGTATTCTGAGCCTGTGGCAAATCTCACTATATCATTGTAACATTTAGTGATTTTGTTGAGATTTGATTTGGATAAGATAGTAAGGATGGGTGATGCATAGAGAAGGGATGAGAGAAGATGTATGCAAGCTATGGCTGTTCTGGCAGTTGGGGTTAGAAATTTCTTAATCCTATACATGGAGCCTATTTTTTTTTGTTTACTGTTTTTCTAGTTTTGTCTATATGGGCATTGTAGTTTAGATTATTATCAATGATTATACCTAGCAGTTTAGTAGTTGGTTCTGGAGAAATTATGGTGCCATTCTGAGAAGAGACTGAAAATGTTGGTGGTGTTATCTTATGGGTGGGGTAGAATAATAGAAGTTTGGTTTTGTTTGGGTTTAATAAGAGATAATGATTATTAAGCCTGTTCTCTACTTTGTTGAAAGTTGTTTGGGATAGGGATTGTAATTCTGTAGGAGTTGTGGCAGAGCAGATTAGCATGGAGTCGTCTGCATACTGTATAGTAGTAGCATGAGGGATAGCTTTGGGCAGGTCATTTATGAAAATAGAGAAAAGGAGGGGACCCAGAATGGAACCTTGGGGTACTCCTAGATTGACAGGTAAAAGAGGAGATAGATGCTTTTTCCACAGGACTGCTTGCTGCCTACTGTGCAAGTAAGAATGGAACCATTTGATTGCAGGGTTTTCTATGGACAGGGATTTGAAAGAGTCTAAGAGTAGATTGTGGTTAAACATGTCAAATGCTTTTGACAAGTCATGGAAGAGGGCAGAGGAGAGCAGGTTTTGATTGCGGTTTTGGTTTATTTTGTGGGAGAATGTGAGAATGGCAGTGGTAGTACTATGGGCTGGTCTAAAACCATGCTGGGATGATGCTAGGAGATTATTGTGGGTCAGATGGTTTAAAAGTTGTTTTTGTATGCATTTCTCCATTATTTTGGCTAGGTGAGATAGTATGGCGATAGGTCTATAGATAAAAAATTCAGTTTATGAAGTAGAATAATATGAGCTGTTTTCCAAATGGGGGGATGTGGGATTCCTGGATAGAACGATTGATTAAGATGGCGATATGATAAGCTATTACATTGGCAGCTTTTTGTAGAAACTCTGCAGGAAGTTGGTCTACAGCCAGAGAAGTAGGTTTTAATTTCATTAGTAAGGATTTGATATAGTTTGTAGGTATATAATCGAAATTTAAAGGGGGGGATTCAGCTAATTAGTTGTGCTAGTAGTTGAGGAGCAGGGAGATAGATTATTAGCTAGGGATTTTACAATTTTGGTGAAGAAAGTGTTAAAGGTCTTAGCTACAGAATCAGGGGGTAGGTGTAAGGTTGTTGATGGGGTGGGGGTAGCAGATTTACCTGGGTGTAGTAGTTTATTCAGGCCTAACCAACATTTTTTAGTTGATTTTGGTGTTTTTGGTGTAAGTTGACATAATAGCTTTGCTTGTCTGACAGGATTGATCTTTTTGCTTCGTTTCTTAATTGTTTGAATAGTTGGTGGGCTTGAGGGGATTTGGTGGTTCTCCATGAGGTCCATGCTGCATTTCTGGCTGTTAGTTTTTGTCTAGTAGTATTGGTTAGCTATGGAGCTATTTTGTTTTTGGTTCTGACTGTAAGTATGGGAGCATAATTGTCTAGGATGGCTAGGAATCTGGTGTTGAAATATAAAACTGCTTGGTCCAGGTGGAGTGGTTTAAGATTGTCCCATTTGAGTGAGCTTAAATCAGATAATGAATTATTTAGGTTAAAGTTTTTTTGGATCTGAGAGTTTTAAAGGTGGTTTGATGGGGCAGTTTTTCTTTTTCTCATTATGTAGGTTACCAAGTGATCACTCATTGCTTCAGGTTGAGTGCCTGATTTGTATAACTGTGGTTTGTTATTTATTAAGATCCAGTCTAAGATGCTTTCCTTATTGCCATCCGTACAAGTCCTAATGTAGAGTAGTAACATTTCTGACTTCTGACTTGGTCAAAATCGTATTTGGCAATGGGACAGCACTTTATAAGACTTAAAAATCACTATGCAAACAAATATATGTGTGTATGTGTGTGTGTGTGT
Source organism: Protopterus annectens (assembly GCF_019279795.1). NCBI lineage: Eukaryota > Metazoa > Chordata > Ceratodontiformes > Protopteridae > Protopterus > Protopterus annectens. The sequence goes on along the minus strand of NC_056732.1, from coordinate 759,967,932 downwards.
GTGTGTGTGTGTGTGTGTGTATATATATATATATATATATATATATATATATATATATATATATATATATATATATATATATATATATATATACACATATAAATATGACATTATTCTATTGCATTAATTATTTATTTATTTTATTTTACATTTGTTTACCGGGATAGTCTTACTTAGGCAGAACCTATTTTCAGGGGAGGCCCAGGGAGAAAAGCTCCAGTCTAAGCTTACATACAAATTATCAGAACAAGCAATAGAAATTAAAAATGAAATTGACAAAAAATTAGTGTTAACACATTTACAGGATAAAAATGTAAAAACAAAAATATATACATAATATCAAATCGAACAAGACTGTAAACACTTGACTATAGACCAATATATGGTTGAATTTATATATGTGGAGGAACATACCATTAGTTAGGAAATTAAGCAGCACTAAGCATTAGTGAGAGAATATTCAGTGCAAGAAATTTAATTTCAGTCATTGGGTTGACAACTTCTCAGATCTACCAATAAAAACAATGTGAATTATATAATAAGAAGAAAACTTTTCCAGCACATATTATAGCAGATTTTTTTTTAAAGTAGCACTTATTTGATCAGGGGAGGTTTAATCCGCATTTATGGAAATCTGTGAATATCTTCTCAAACACAAAATTTGCTAGAAAGAAAGTATTTTAATTTTAAAATTCCATTCTGTTGTATACCTATAGGGCAAGTGATTATTCTGTAATTTTACTAATCAAAAATTCTTAGTTAGTCTGTTAAAATGTCAAATATTACTATATTCATATTAATGTGAAGAAATATCTGCAAATAGAAGTCAGTATTTATAAACCATTTTCAAGTTAACAGGTTCACAGACTTGTTTTAGTATTCACAATTCATTTGTTTTGAGAGTATATAAAAAGTACAGTGTGAAAATGCTTGTTTACAAAATCTCGCTGATGTTTATTTTCCTTCATTCACTGACAGCATCCACAATCTCTCTGATATGAACTGTCTAAAAAAATTACAATTATCACACCTGTATTCTCATTTGTCTGTATAAAACTATGTTATCATATTCATTTTATTGTGACTTAGCCTGCATTTTTCTAAAATCATGTGTAAGATTTCACATTGTTTGTTTGCTGTATTTCTATGAAAATTTGATTGTAAAGATTAATTTACCTGTAACTGTAATTGGAGCTTTACCCCCCAGGCCTCCACTGAAAATGGGCTCTTTGTGGCCCAGTTGGACTTCCCCAGTTACCAAACTGAAAATAAATAAAAATAAATAAATATTTGATACATCTATTAATTTGTTCACTTTATTGTCACCTATCTAAAAAGAAAAGAAAATAGTTTCTCATTATCTGTTAATTATTTAAACAGAATATATAAAAATATTGCTATTAGCTGTATATTATTTTTACTTCACTTACAATATGCTTTCTTCTTACCTAAGGCTTGAGCAGCTGGCTGGCAGTTTAACTTAGAGTGCGGGAGTTATTCAGTCTTGAAGAGGGATGCATTATGTAACTGATGATGGCTGGACAGTGTGTTCCTTCACTGTTCTCTATGCTGAATGTAGAAAAGTTCATTATTTAGACAAAAGGGGTCCCCCAGGATTCACTAATCTTCCATGTAAGACTAAATTAGTCTAATGAGGGCGCGCTGCCTCAACTCTAAAACTAACATGGAGCGTGGACAAGTGTAGGGGGTGTGTTGGACTGCCGATCAGTCCAAAAATCCACACCCCTGCAAGTTTGAAACTCAGGAAATGTCTAGTTACATGAGCGAGTCTGCTCACATGTGTACATTCTAACACTACACTCCCCCATATAATAAATCCCGTACAAATATAAAAAGTAAAAGAAATGTTTTTTTTTCATTTCCGATATAGCTGCCCGTATTTGGGTGTGTTTGCCCATTGCTTAGCTACAGTTAGCAGTTTAGACACCGAAGAGGATAATAAGAAAAATATATGCAAATTAATCAAAATAACGATAGCGTAGTGGTTAGAGCCTTCTCACAAAGAGGAGGCATTCCCGGTTCGAGTCCCACTACTACACTTTTCATTTTATGTTGGAAATCTGTATACAAAAATATTTCCTGACATGTATTATTTAAAGTTTTGCAAAAAGCATTCAAATGTTATATGTAGTAGTGAACAAATTATATATATATATATATATATATATATATATATATATAGGAAGGTGAAATGGTTATGCATACTGATGCATGAGTAACTTGTTTTAAGCAATGTAAAGCACTGCTAAACATATTTTACCAGTGTTGAGCATATTTATATTAAATTGCTAGTAGCTGAGCACTGCATTAACTAGCTCAATGTCTTTGCGCGGAGCTGTGCATTGTGCAAACTAGCGCAAACAGAATATGTTTGTGCATAGCTGTGCATAGCGCTAACCAGCGCAACATCAGGCAACATCGAGCAACGTTGGGCAATGTCGAGAAACGTCAGGCAACATCAGGCAACGTCGAGCAATGCTGAGCAAATTCGGGCAAAGTTGAGCAAAGTTGGCTAAACATGGCCACATCTCCTTTACTGTACCTTAACCATTCAGGTCTGGCCAGTAGGAAAATAAAAAAACAGTGGCAGGGCTCAAACTTGGCATACTGTGCACTATAGTCACAGTACATAACCACTAAGCCATGACAGCATTTCATAACCATGCACTTTCAACAAACACATATCTATCAAAGGAATATTAAACATTGCTAACATCAGCTAAGCAGGTGTGCCTACAGCTAAGTTTTTTTCAAAACTGGCCAATCACAAATAAGTGCAGGAAATGAGGCATATTTAAGCTCCACAGGCGGGAATACTTGCCATAACTGGTTGTAGCTCCCTACTGCAGTCAGCATGGCCAGTGTTGGAGAAGGCACTCAATTTCAAGCGCAACTTTGGGACATTGAGGAGACCAAAGTAATGGTTTGGCTCCTTGTCCACAATCATGAGGAAAGACTCCTGCAGGGCCAGTACCAGGGCACCCAATACAAAATGGAGGCCTAGCTCATGATCTCACCAGTGCCACTGGCATTCCTCAGACTGGTGAGCAGGTCAGGGACCATTACTCTGACCTGAAGCGACGTAAAGAAAATCAACTGGACCAGTGGATCCAGGAGGCCAGTGGGATGGAAAATGCCCCACTACTGAGTAAGTAGCCATTGTATTAAGTATTTAAGGATTGCTAATCTTGTCTAAACTATGGATAGGTATGTCTCATTCTCACTGCATTTACTTCACAGCTGCAGGTGTCCGGGCTATGAATCACCAAGCCCACAAAGATAGGCTGTAAAGGCTGTGTCACCAGGCAGGTTAGTAATTATTATGCATGTACTGTTATATAAAATAAACGTGAGAGCCTTCAAAAAAGTGTCTTAACACAATAAATAAAGGTGTAATAATTCTTTAATAAAGGTATAATTCCTGGAGTGCGTCTGTGTGATTTTCTTTGATATGTTAATGTACTGTTACATTTTAGAAATAGTACTGTTGTATTAAGCAGTGTTAGTTAACCCACACTTGGGTAGGCCCATATAAAGTGGATGAAGGGAGTGCCAGTAGCCTTTACGCATATTCACAGCCCTTAACTGTTGGTTCATTCCCAGCATGTACAGGTTAATCTGGCATATGAGTAGCTTGGTATTGTGTTCCCCGGAAATGTCAGTGTGCTGCCAGAAATGTAGGGAGCTGTTAACATATAACTGATAATTTTAATTGAACATATCTATATAATTATATGAAAGTAAAGCTGTCAGTGTACCATCTCAGCAGTAGTATGTGTGAGCAACTCTCAAAACATGTAGCAGTAACATCTGCATCCTGGACAGTTTGTATGTCAGATACAGCTCATGCATATAATGATCTAGCAAAATCCAATTGCACAATAGAAGGACATTGGGTAGCATAATAATACAAGTAAGGGACATATAACTGCAGTTAATGGGAATGCAGTGTAAACTAGAAGGATATATAAGTTGTTAATTGAGCTATCTTTTCCACCCTACTGTATGTGCATAAAAATGCAATTCCACACCTCAATGGGTATGTCTAATCTCAAAACATGTGTCATATTCCACCCCCGAATGCGGCTTGTTTGCCTTGTCTGTTTACCTACCCAACCTACCTCCCCAAATATACCTAATTCACCTACCCCACATTCCACTCTCACCTGAAAAAAGGGCAATCTGCTCCCAAATTGGTTTATAAATATTTGCATTAATTTCTATGCATGTGCCCTGTTCAAATACCACAATACTGGTGGCCTGTTGCCATCAATTAAACCTGCATGCTGTTGTAATGTCCACTATTGTTCTATACACACATGTGTTATGCTTGCTTTTCAACTGTTGAAACTCCGGTGTGTTGGGTTAATGGGAATACTTCTGCATGCTGTTATAACTAACTGGGAATGGTGTTGACTGTTAGTAACCCATATCTGTATTAAATTCTCCAAAACATAGTTCATATGGGAAGGCCAGTCCCAGTGGACCAACCTGTCCCACCTCAGTGGGCCATGGCACCTGGCACCAGCATTTCCAGTGGCCAGCCTGGGACCTCCTCCTCCATTGGCCCTGTTCCACCTTTGAGTGGAAGCACTGCAGGGGATGGGGCTTGCCCCCGTGCAAGTGTGGGCAGATGAGGGCCACCTATTACCCTTCAAACGGTCCAGGCTGTGGTGCATAGGGAGATCTAGCGTTCTGTTGCAGAGCCAGCTTGAGGCACGAGTGGCGCAACTCCTGGGTCAGCCTGCCCCTCCTACACAGCCCCCAGCACAGCCACCCTCTGGGCTGTGAAGGTGCAGTGGTGACTGCCCATGGGTGGGGATCTCAGTTCCACTGATGCCATCTGTGGGCTCATGGGCTTGCAATTTCCAAACATCCCTCCCCGTCAATGGTGTTCACCCACCACATGTGTCATATTCTGACCCTGAATGCAGCTTGTTTGCCTTGTCTGTTTACCTACCAAACCTACCTCCCCAAATATACCTAATTCACCTACCCCACATTCCACTCTCACCTGAAAAAAAGGGCAATCTGCTCCCAAAAAACCAATTGCACCCCATACATAGCTGCCCATTTTGCACACATGTACCCTGGATACATAAAATGTAATTTAATTGGCATTACAACATACTTTGTTGTCTTCACCCCTCTCTCAGGAGTTGAAGGTTTCATATTTACCTCCAATTTTATTCCATATGCACAGCTGTTGCTGTTAAAGAAATGGGCAGCTATGAACCTTCCCTACATCCATCCTGCACATCCCGAGCTATTTTCCCTACTATCTTTCCCTCTTTGTGCCCCTTTTTCACAACTTTCCTATCTCCCCATTTTTCTTTTCTTTCAAAGAAATGAGCATGGGGATTAGCGGGAGTAAGCACTGTTAAGCAGTAGTTAGTGGTTTGCGCGAGTGTGCACTTGTTTGTGCTTAGCTAAGCAATGCTAAGCATCACACAAAACCACACAAACCCGCTTACAACTGTTTAAAAGTGCCTTAGTCACTCTGTATGTGAGGGCACTAGTTCTGCTCAGCAGCAAAATAAAACACCTATGTTAGTCTCAAACCACAGACCTTGTACACACTGCACTGCATGAAGTACCCCTAACCCATGGTAAACATACAAGTTGGTGCTGAAATAAATATATCATGCATCAGAATGAGTGAATGTAAAGGAAAATAGGAATGCCATACCACACAACGTGTTCTGTGGATCTTTACCAACAGTTGTTATGGGATTTTATTACATGACTGTGATAAGAGAAGCAACCATTCTAGCAGGAAATAATGTTACACCATCACTTTACAACCCCCACACAGTATCATAGCAAGACAAACACTGGCATATCTGTTTAGGGCAGAGGCCATACCTCCCAACTGTCCCTAATTTTCAGGGATGTCCCTAATTTTTAAACAAAATTTATCTCTGTCCCTCTGAATCCCTCCGAAAACTACTGAAAGGTGGTGAATTACACATAATGAGTAATGGCAATAATTAAGAGTTAGACACTTCTTTTACTTGAGAAAAGGTGTATTAATCCATATGCTCTGGTTCTCTCAAAGTCTCAAATTAATGGCACTAATATTTTAAATTTGTCCCTGACTTTTTCTCTACTTTTCCCTGAGTCTGCTCAAATATGTACCTGAGTGTTTGAGAGGTCTGGCAGAGGCAGAAACACATAGGCATATCAGCATTTCTGTTGTTACACACTGTGCAAATAGCTTTGGAAGGAGTTCTGGAAGCATACCCTTATGTAGCAATGCAACACTGAAATACAAAAGGATGTAGCCATGTACTGGTAGCAACCAACTGTAACAATGCCATTGCTCTAGTGCTGAAAAGACCCGTGTGTTGCACAGACAAAGAATAACAGGCTAATCTCTGTCTACCATGTGGATAGGTCCACAGTTGGGAGTTATGCATAAAGACTACTTGCCTTGATAAACTAACATGTACACAGCAACGCTGTAAATCCAGCAAGATAACATTCACACAATAATATGTACACTCTCTGTACTACTGCACCCCTACCCAAATGTAGAATATATCTGTGTGTGCAGGGTCTCCCACGGATGTACGTAAGCATATTCGCAGTACTGAAATGTGTCCAGTTTTCTTGAGCAACTTGTGCTAATGTCAACACTAAAAAAGCACAAACTGTTTAGAACTGAGTAAATGAATATTCACAGTATAGCAGTTCACAAACAATTCTTGTGCCAAAGGAATACATCCCAATAACTAGCTTTGTATGGCAGTTAATTGGAAATTTTGAAAAGAAAGTACATCCTCCCATGTATCTTGGGTTAGCATTTTGAGGGGTGAGTACATTTGTACACTGACAAGTGTGTACTGGAAGCAGCAACATTTAGGTCTGAGTGCAAAATTTAAATCACTGGCTACACCCCTGGCTTCTGATATAAGAACTATACCAACCTTCTGTCTTAAACAATGATGTCCACAGCAAACAAGGATGATCTCCATCCTGGAAAGTTGAAATGGCCACACCTACCTGAGTTAGCAATTTATAGTACTGGGTTGCTATGACAGTGATTACTGCAATTACTACACAGCAGGCTGCATGCAATTAGCAAATGGTGGCCACTAATTGGTGCAGAGGCCATCACATGCTCATGTGCAAATACCTACAAAAGCAGGCTGCAATCACTGCCAACAAACTCAATCACACTATTGCAGAGACTGACAGAGAGAGAGAGAGAGAGAGAGACAGAGAGAGAAAAAGAAAAAGAAATAATACCAAATCATACAAAGGAAAGGTATGTGACACATATGTATTTACTGGCATGTAGTAGATGTTTTTGAAGAGTAGTCTACATAATGTGAACCATTCATATGTGGCAGCAGTACTTATCTATGCACAGATGTCCTGCTTAACTACTGCTATGGACAATACAGTGTGTACCTGTGGGCAGTGGGACATACCTGTGAAATGTGTAGCTCAGCATTAAATGTCAAAGATCTGATCCATGTTATCTGTGTTCTGTACAGTAGTGTGGCCAATGGCAGTTGGGGGGATTAGCACTGCCATTATATAAACATGGGTGTGACAGAGCAACACATACATGATAGTCGTATTAAAGTGTAGCTTAGCATTGACAACTGCTGTAGCAGTCTAGTATGCTTATCTAGCATTTGTAGCTATATATACCCCCTCTAATGTTAGTATGTATTCACATGTGATACCTGTTTGTGTTGCAGCAAGGCCCAATAGTTCAGCTGTGAGGTCCAGGGACTTATAACAGTGTGGACCTTGTGTGTGTATGCCACACACATACAGAGAAATATATGTGTCATATATATTCACATATGTATATGTGAATAGAGCAGGGGACATATTGCAACTGTTTGTGAAGAGTGGAGATATATATGTTTGTGAAGGTTAGTATGCACATATTTGTATGTAGGTTTTAGTGTGTGACAAACAAGACAGCATACAGTGCTGGTATATGACATGTGGTGGTTAAACAGTGTGGGTGGTTTGTTCAGTTTGCAATGTTGAAGCCAGTGAGGCCTGCTAAAGCTACCTGGGCTGTGAACAATTTTAATGTGTTTATCACAAAACTGTGTGATATTATTACATTACTGTAAACCTCACATCCTTTGTATAATTGATATTCCCACTATGAAAGGTGAAATGTATATGTGCCTACATATAAATGTATATGTACACCAATGGATGTGTATATGTATATATACATATATATATATATATATATATATATATATATATATATATATATATAGTGAGAGAGAGAGTCATATATACTTATACACACCTACATCTACTTGTTGAAATAGATTCTCTGTACTGTTGACTGACTGTGATGGTCAGTGCATTTGTGAATATGTCAAAGATAAGTATTTGTGGGATAGCTTAGTGGGAAACTGTTTATTTCATGGTATTATGGGTCCTTGCTTTGATCCCAGCAAAAGCTGTGTATTCTGTTGCTAGGCAGAAAAAGTGCTATGGCATACAGTGTGATTTGGTTTTAACTGGGGTGTGTCATTGGAGGCTAAATCACTACATCTATGGTTATTGATTGGTATTGATGTTGAATCCAAATCCTGTGTGGACTGTAGTACTACGTGAAGTTCTGGGCCTGTACAGCAAAGTATGGTGTATGTCCACATTGCTTGCATCCACTGTTTTGTGTGGTCCCTGTATTCATCGCAGATTACATTCCTCAAGATTAAGGTTTTGTAAGTACTGACACACAGTACTGTAAAGTACACACGTAAATCTTATCTGGGTTGCCATACCTTTGTGTCCTGTAATTATGTCTGATGTGTGTGTGGGTATGTCAGTGACATGCCCTCTGTCATATGTGTGGTAAAACATATAACTACACATCCAGCAACATTTATAGTGGACTACAGCAGTATGTGAACTGTATTCCCAATTGTTCACATATTTGGCCACAGGTTTGCCAATAACAAGTTGTGTGGTATAATGGTAATACATTTACTGGACCTTACACTCATTGTTATGGATGACATATTTCTATACACATCAGCTTGATGTATATCTGCTGTGACTAGGTGGTACATTGTGTTGCATACAGTGTGCCAGATACTCTTGTATATTCTCATATAGTGATTTTATTTTGTTGCTGTGCAGAACATGGTTCGTTAGATAGAGTGAGCCAGGCACTTTCAAGCAGTTGTGGGGTGAGCACTGATAAGTGGTAGTTAAAGTGTTTCACTCTCAGTTAGCTAATAGGTTGCTATATATGGCAGTTCATTGATATATGTACTGTATAATGTTAAATGTGCCATATGACTTGCTCAGACATATTTTGTCTTTATGTCTTCCAGGGATCATGGCACATCACAGAAATCCTAGCTATAGTAATGCTGAAGATGAGATCATTACTAGCTGTATGATTCAGCAATACAGTCTAATGTTCTTACGAACCAGCCAGAACCAGCAGGAGCATACTGCAATGTGGCAAGATGTTGTCTGAAGGGTAAATGAGATAGGCCTGCATAACCAGACATATGAGCAGGTACGCCACCACTGCAGTGATATACTCAGACATGTCCATCAGCGTGCTTCTGATGTGCAGAGACAACAGCTTGCAACAGGAGGTGGTGTTAATATCCATGCCCCCTCACCAGAGTGGAGGAGCTGCTCCTGAGCCTCGTGGCACCTGCCCAACAACAGCAGCAGACATACACCATGATGGAGGTTGGAGCCACCAAGCAAGCACACATGGAGAATACAGGTAACATGGCATATCTGTAGACTACTGTTATCTGTATTGGTAGATCATGCATATGTGAGATGTGGAGTGTATAGTTAGAAGATGTGGAGCCTGTTGTTGTGCAATACTGATCATTTGGAACATAATCTGTAAGCCTGTGAATGTAAACTGTTGTTCTATTGTAAGACTGCAAACACACAGAAGCAATGCCACAGTTGTGGCCACTGACAAACTGTTTCATCTCTATGTAGGTCCCTCTGGGGTGACATCAAGGCAGCGGACAGATGCTGGTGAGTGTGTTCTACATTTATTATTGTAAATAAAAAGTGCATGTCATAGTTAAGGTGTAGGCATTGTACACGTAACACACCTACCCATAATGGATGTTGTGCATGTTTGGTGTAAGACCACGCACATCTCACTAATGTGATTAGATGCCTCAAACACATGCAATACCCAGACCATCTCAAACAAATGTGGCTACACTTTAGTGACCATTGGATAGGCAAAGTTGATACTCAACATGCAAATAACATACACAGCTATGTCATACACAGAGCATTTTAACATGCTACACATAAAGAATTCACAAACCGTCTGTAAAGACACACTGCAGTATCCAAAATCTCATCCACACATTACACATAATATAACTGAGGGGTAGAGGCCTATCATGGGGCATTTAAACACTCTGCAACACACTACACATTCATGTCAGGGAATGATCCTTATTGGCCTCCTTACAAACCCATGCAACAACTGGTTGTGAAATGGTGAATGTAGCCAAGGTAGTACAGTTCCAGTACAGCATTATTAGTGCTGGTTTGGGAAACATTTGTAGCCTTGAGTGACTACATGATGCTTCATGATGATGGCCTATGGTACTATACCCCATCCAGTTATTGTAACCACAGTACTACACATATCTTTCATTGCTATACACCTCAATGTTGTGTGTGTGCATACATATGCACCTCTAAACAATATGAATACCAATCAATATTTGCACAACTTACACATATATGTCTTGTGATGCTATTGAGTGGCTAGGTCATATTACACACATTTGGTATGTGTGATGTTTAAATATGCATTTGTGTTTTTGCATGCCACATCATGGATGACACTGGCATGTCCACAATATGATCTACACTCACCATAACTACTGTACATTGTGTATTTGGCTGAATGGTATTCCATCAATTATACATGCACCACTGATGATGTTGTGTGAATACTCATCATGCATGTGCTAAAACTATGTCCACAATTATTTGCTAAAGACACAGAGGCTGTAAACAGCATTAGATACCTATCTGACACACAGATACACATCCAGCCATGGTATGTAGACTTGTGAGTTATGGTGCACAGTACATTACAGAGTTTTGAATACCTGCACAGCAATGTTGTGTCCATGTATGCATTGCATTCCAGGGGAGGCCAATAACCTAATAACAAAACACATGCATCAAAGCCATGCATACTGTTAGTAACAAGGACTGTCTACACTTGCATTGCATGCTGTTGAGCAACACATGTCCTGCATGCTGACATGTGTGATATGACTGATTGCTTGTGATATTGCACCCCACCATCACCTGCTATTGTGTATGTTCTGAGATTGCTGGTGTTGTGTGTGTCTGCTTTAGGGAGGAGTGTATTTGTGTGTGTGCATGTGTGCATGTGTGCATGTGTGCATGTGCATGTGTGCATGTGCATATGCATGTGTGCATGTACATGTGTGCATGTGCATGTCTGCATGTGCATGTGTGCATGTGCATGTGTGCATGTGGTCTGAGATCATGTTCAGGTCTTAAAGTGTGTTTCCTGTTTTCCTCTCACAGGTGCTGAGGCGGGCTAGTTGAGTACAGCAGGGAACCTGATGTCACTGTGACAGACAGTGATCATGAGGATAGGTGTGTTGAGGCACAGGCAGGTTTGTCAGGGTGTTTGTTGGGCCACCAATTGACAGTACACAAGTCTCCACCCCATCCATGCGCACAGTCATACTGCCTGTACAACGATCATCACCATTGCCCTTAGCTGAGGGACAGTGTATGGTTGGCACTGGCCATGACAGTGTGGTATCTATGGCACATGTATCAGGACACAGCAGCCATAGACAGATGCCTGGAACGGTACCACATAGGCAGATGCCCAGGGGTTCTCGTCAGAGCACTGCTGGTCATCATGCCCCTGGCAGATGTCCCACAACTCTTTCAATCACATGCATGTTCCAGGCTGTCATGGAGGCACAGGCATGAATGGAGCAGTACAGCAGACAGGGACTAAGGGCACAGAGGTATCATAACACCTCTGTAAATGACAGTATCCGTGACCTAGCAGGTGCCATACGTAATTACACTGAGGCCATTGATAGATGTTGGGGTGAGACATTGGATGTCCTTCACAATGTCCTGTCCATATGTCAGGATAGTGCGGGACAATTGAGACATTGACATGGACAAATGCCAGAAACATCAGCAGCTGGAGGTCACCATGGACATCCAGCAAGTCACAGCCGCTCCCATAGTGCCAGTACCAGCCCCAGCAATGTTGGGGGGGCTGTCCATAGACCGTCGTAGAAGACCACATGCACATGGCTCTGGTCATTTCCAGCAGGGACCTGGGTCCAGTGGACATATGTCAACCTCTTTGGATAGTACCCAGTCTGGATTAGTACCTGATACTGTCTGTAGCACCCCTGCCAGGCACAGGTTCTGTATCCATGGCCAGAGATGGTGATCTGTAAAGCCTGCCAGGTACAGTCTGTAGCTGCCCCACAAATCCCCGTATATGGCAGCCACATGGTGGAACTGTGTGCATGCATACACAAACATATAAACCAGAAACCTAGGGCAAACACATACCCGCCACATGACATCAACATTGGCCCATAACAGTACTCATGGCCCTGACACACACACTCACACACACATGTCGATTGTATGGCTCAGTGTAGGCCTATGGCAAACCAACAACACACCCTGTGCATATGATGAAACCTGTGCCACCTCCTGTCATCTGTAACATTTATGCAGGAACAGGCTAATGTGGTGCTGATGCACAGGGTGACTTTGATAAAGTATAGCAATGGTTGAATGTGTAGCATGTTGTCAGCAGTAAAGAGCAATGATATCCTTGAAGGTGTAGCTGTGCAGGCATGATGCATTAAAGCTATAATTAGCAATATTGTATTGTTTACACCAGTGTTATTCCAATTTTGTTTTGTTTGCCCATGTGCCACTTGGCTGATGTGTGCAGTTGTGTCAGCATGTGTTACACAGTGGACAGTAAGTCTGGGGCTTGTGCAGCACAGGGTTGCAGGTGTACATTTGTGAACATGGTGGAGATGCACTGTCTGCATGTACGTGCACATTGGATAGATGGGCAGGGTGACATGCCCTGTATTGGCCAGTGTTAACACTTCATACTTTTTATTGGGGGCCAGTATGCATTGTACTACACACATTTTGGAACTTGAGTATGCATGTGTGTGTATGACATAGGTTGACACTGTGCTTTGGGTGATGCTGTTGTTGCTATCTGTCATTAGTTTGCATTACTAAGGTTAACACTGTCCAGGCTGCATAATCCTGTTTTAATGCACACTGTTCACCCACAGGGTTGCATGGACCATGCTATCACAAACACAAGAAATTCTCACTTATACAGTAAAAGTGCATTAGTCTCATGGACCCCTGCAATAAACTAAATATATAATAGAAGGTGTGAAGTTGTACCAAAAAAGAGTTACATACCAAGAAGGGATAACCTCTCTGGTCAGTATCATTGGGAAAATACAATCCCTCAATAAACATACAAGGCAAGCTTCAAAATACAAAATGGCAAGGATTCCAAAGACAACACTAAAGCTTTCTTCAGTGCTGTTCATAATCTACAGGGGAAATCTCAGATTGGGTCACAGATAATGTAAATAGTCACAAAGTACACTTATCAGACTGACATTACCAATTCCTTGTCAGACAGTTTGAATGTGGATTTCACCACCCTGTCATTACACAAGGGCCACATTTCCAGACCTGAAGAATGTAAAACCTGATGATTCACAGACGCTCTAGTTAAAACATCTCTTTAACAAAGTACACAACACAGTGGCAATGGTACTGGACAGTGGCCCTGGCTGTGTCATACACAAGCTGACATATGAAGTCAACACTCACTTAAACGCTCTGTCCAGATACAGCCTCTATACAGGTTACATACTTGTGGAATGACACACAGTAATGGTTGTTCACAGTCCACAAGGGTTGAGCTACAATGTCTTCTTCTTCTTCTCCTTTCAGATGATCCCATTAGGGGTCACCACAGTACATTATTTCTTCCTGCCCTCTGCATCTTGCACTGTCACACCATCCACCTGCATGTCCTCTCTGACCACAGCCATAAACCTCATCTTAGGCATTCCTCTTTTCCTGTTACCTGGTGGCTTCATCCTTAGCATCTATTTCACAATGTACTCTGCATCCCTCCTTAACACATGTACAAACCAACTTAATCCTGCCTATCTGGCATGGTCTACTAACCTTCAAACCTGGCCTGACCCTCTAATATACTTATTCTTAAACCTGTCCATCCTCATCACACCCAGTGCAAATGTTAACATAAATTGATTAAGGGTAGAACTACAACAGGACCTTGAAACTCTCACCCTATAAACCAGACCAATGTTATCTGGAAGGCTATGGAGCACAGCTTTATGGAACTAATTTACAGAGACATTATGAACCTGCAAACACTGCACCGTACCCACTTAGGTTCTATAAAGGCCAGATCATGGCTCCTACACCTAGTAGACTTCAGGACAGTCAACAAGGGAGGGGGGGTCAACACAGCCAAGCTATAGCTCACCAGCAATTCATACACATCCCACATACTGGTATTATACATAACCTCAACAGACTGATCATAAACAATTGTTAGATGATGGCTTGACAACTGACACACAGATGTAGGATACACATTAACATTTGCAGCCTCCATGTACTATTCTATGCCAGTAACAAGTGGTATTCACCTGCACTCAGACCTGGGCCACTCCTGTTTGGCATATAGCTTTCTTAGGTACAAGCAAACACAGTAGGGATATGTCTGCCCATGTTTGATGACAATGCATACTGTGGGCTATACTTTATTCTCCAGATGACACACACATCCTCCAAAAGGGTATCATACAGACAGATACCTGGTGTCAAACTCATGCTGTAAAGCTATAAGCCAAAGAAAGCATAGTTATCCACTTTTAGAAAACAAAGTATTCCCAGAGTACCACATAGGTAGTAGCCCCCAAAATATGGAACAGGTACTAATGTATACATAGGGCCATGTGTTAAGTCATCTCTCCTTTGATAATCACATTACCAAAGGGTTTTCGAAATCCCTCTGTGGAGCACATAAGCAATAAAGGGTTTGAATGCAGATCCACAGAGGTGGTTGTACACCTATAATGATTAGTCATCTTTGCCAGACTTTGCTTGCTTTGGAACAGGTTTCAAATATACCTCAAGCATAAATCCTCACTCATACTCTTCAATAGAAACCGTGATGAGTGGATGTGAAACAGAAGATGTAGCCCAGGGATCACTGCAGTGGCTAAGCTTGTCACAAGCATACAGAAGTGACCTAAGGTTTGGAAAGTGCCAGCACACTCTGGCAAAGATAACAGATGCATTCATGGAAAAAGCAGAGTACCCACCTATGAAATACTTGAGGTCACATGTAAGTATATGGATTTGCCTCACAGCTACCTTACATGTGCAATGCACATACAGTTGTCATTGTAATATGTCATACACTAGAAAAATCAAAACCCACTCTACATTGGCCAACAGTGTCACTCACCTGGAGCACACACACACACAGAGTCAGCAAGTGCAAGATTTAAACTGTTTCCTAACTACATTATAATACCACAGCAGTATGCATTTATACGACGTGCTATAAAAACATTACTGGGGTTTCACTTTTCCACAGGTATATTTGTAGGATGGTGACATCACCAGACTTGACAAAGATGAGTATGCCACTTTTAAGGGGTGTGATTAGTCTTCAAAGAGGTTGTATTTTCTCAGGGAGACACACAGTAGATGAGTACAGGATTCAACCCCCTACCTAACTACATCTTGATATTACAGTAGTATGCATTTACACGACACACTACACATATTACTAGGATTTCACCTTTCCACGGGTATATTTGTAGGATGGTGACATCATGATACTTGACAAAGATGAGTATACCACTTTTAATGGGTGTGAGTAGTCTCCAAAAAGGTTGCTCCTTCCCATGGAGACACACATACACAGTGAGCAAATGCAGAATTCAACCCCCTACCTAACTACATCACTATGCATTTACACAGTGTGCTATACACATGACTGGGGTTTTACCTTTCCACAGGTATATTTGTAGGATGGTGACTTCATCAGACTTGACAAAGATGAGTATGCCACTTTTAAGGTGTTTGAGTAGTCTCCAAAAAGGTTGCCCCTCTCCAGGGGAGACACGCACACACTTGGCAAGTGCAGGATTCAAATCCCTACATAACTACATTATCATACTACAGCAATACATATTTACATGATGCGCTATACACATTACTGGGATTTTATTTTTCCACAAGTATATTTGTAGGATGGTGATATCATAAGACTTGACAAAGATGAGTATACCACTTTTAAGGTGTGTGAGTAGTCTCTAAAAAGGCTCCTCCGCTCTCAGGTGCCACGCACACTCACAGTTAGTAAGTGCAGGATTCAAACCCCTACCTAATTAGGATATGATATTACAGCAGTATACATTTACATGACATGCTATACGCATTACTCGGCTTTCACTTTTCCACAGGTATATTTGTAGGATGGTGACATCATCAGACTTGACAAAGATGAGTAAACCACTTTTAAGGTGTGTGAGCAGTCTCCAAAAAGCATGCTTTTCCCCAGGGAGACACACACACACATTTGGCAAGTGCAGATTTCAAACCCCTACCTAACTACATTATGATATTACAGCAGTACACATTTACATGACACGCTGTACACATTACTGGGATTTCTTCTTTCCACAGGTATATTTGTAGGATTGTGATATCATGAGATGACAAAGATGAGTCTAAGGGGTGTGAGTATTCTCCAAGAAGGTTGCTCTCTCCCCAGGGAGAGACAGACAGACAGACACAGACACAGACAGACACACACACACACACACACACACACACACACACACACACACACACACACACACAGTTGACAAGTGCGGTATTCTTAATCCAAACTAAGTACGTCTTTACACTTCAGCAAGCAATATGGAGTTACAGGGTGCAATGCAGACATTACTTGCTGACAGTTTGCACAAAGGTTTTTTTTACATTTGCTAACCTCAGCAGGCTTATCATACTAGGTGTATTGTGAGTGTATTGTATGCGTAGGCCATGACCATATCATATATGGGTTGATGCACCACATGCTGGCACATACAGGGTCAAACCTTGAGTAGCATCTTACCTTCATCTACATAATACTGCAATATAACAGAAGTATGATAAACTTCAACAATTGGCTGAGCTTCTGGTGTCATTCAAAGGGGATCCAGTCTCTGTCTGCCTGTGATGACATGATAGACAAGCCTTGTTGCTTCACTACAAATGGTTTGCACCTGTCACTCCTATGCTTGTGAATACTGGCCAAAGCTCTTGCTGTCCCCATATTACCTTTTTTAGGCAAGGCTCAAAGGTTCATAGGTTCATAGGTAGGTACTAGGCTATTGGCCCTGAGGCCTATACAAGCCCAGCCAAAAAGGTACCTTGGCTTTTGCCACCCAAGAAATTTATTTTCCTGTGCCACTGTCGAGCAGAGACACAGAAGTGATCCCCAGGGTGAATTTCCTATTTCCCATTCAATCGTTAAGATTTTTCTTGAAGAGTGCTAAAGAGGGGCTTTGTTTGATATAGATAGGTAGTTTATTCTGGAGTATGTGAAGTCTCTGAGACAGGAATCTATCCTTACAGCATGTCCTGTTTATAGTGGTGACAAGGTTTGTGTCCCTAGAGTGTTTAGGTTCATAGGTTCATAGGTAGGTACTAGGCTATCTGCCCAAGGGCATTTATAAGCCTAGCCAGAATGTGTTGGCTTTCGCCTCCCTTTTAAATTAGTTTCCTGGGCCTCTGTCTAGCAGGGCCACTGAAGTGATCCCAGGGGTAAATTTACAATTTCCCATCCACTCGTCAAGATTCCTCTTGAAGAGAGTCTGTGAGGGGCTCTGTCTAACATCAACTCGGATTCTATTCCAGAGCGATGGAAGTCTCTGGGACAGGAATCTATCCCTCCAGCACATCCTGTTTATTGCTTTGCTGAGGTTTAATTTACTGGAGCGTGTGGCTCTAAGAGATTTTTTTTTCTTGAGGTGGAGCATGTCCACTAATTCCGGGTTGGACATGGCCTTATATGTCAGGCATAGATCACCTCTGAGCAGGCAGTAAACAACCGAGTAGAGCTGGAGTTTCTTAGTCTAGCTGCATTGGGCATCTCTTTGAGGCCCATGATCCTCTTGGTGAGCTACTTCTGTGGTCTTACCAGCTGTTGCATGTGCCAATAAAGGTACATACCAAATGGGGCATTGTACTCTATCATGGGCCTAATGAGTGATGAGTAGAGGGGCACAATGACCTCTCTTGATCTAGAGGTGAACCCTTTTGTGATTAGGTGGGCTACATAGAAGGAATATATAACCACTTTGGCAATGTGATTATCAAAGGAGAGGTTACTATCTACCTGGGTTGCCAGGTCCCTAATTACAGTTTCCGTACCTAGTGGATTACCACCTATGTGGTAATTCGTGGGCACTTTGTTTTTTCCAAAGGGGATGACTATGCATTTTTTGGCATTCAGCTTGAGGCCATGGTTTTGACACCAGGTATCTCTCTCTGTAAGACCCTTCTGGAGGATGTCTGTGTCAGCCAGAGAGTCGATTATGGCCCCCAGTTTGCAGTCATCTGCGAACTTGTTCTGCCATAGTCCTCCCATGCTTGCCTGTAACTCAGAGATATATATACTGAACAGGAGGGGTCCCAAGACCGAGACCTGTGGGATGCAACTTGTGACTGGTTTAGAGTCGAACATGGCACCCAAAACTCTGACCATGTGTGTTCTATCCGTGAGCCAGTTGGCCACCCATCTCATGACTTAGGGGTTAATTTTCAAGCTGGTAAAGCTTGTCTATGATGCCAGAGTGGGGAATGGTGTTGAAGGCCTTAGTGAGGTTCAGGTAGGCTGTGTGGACTACCTTCCCTTCATCTATGGCCTTGGCAACTGTTTCAAAGAAGTCAACTAGGTTTAAGAGGCAGGATCTGCCTTTAACATAGCCGAATTGGGTAGGGTCCAGTGTCTGGAGGTTCCCAATGTCTCTGTTTATGAGTTCCATGATAATTCACTCTATAGCTTTGCAGACCAGGCTGGTCAGGCTTATAGGGTGATAGTTCCCAGGTTCTGTTGTGGCATCATCTTTGTGGAGTGGGATGACTGTTGCTGTATGCCATTCTTTGGGTACATAGCCTGTGGTAAGGCTGATACTGAACAGTCATTTTAGGTGAGGGTTTAGTTCCTTTTGGAGCTCATGTAAGATGCAGCCTGGGACACCATCCGGTCCCATTGATGCTGTGTTCTTAGCTTTGGAGAGGACTGTTTTTACCTACATGCCCATGATGTCTGGGGCTCTGCATTCTTCTGGGATGGACACAGGCCCTTTTGGGGTTGAGGGGGGTTTGAAGTTTGCACTAAACTTATCCGCCAGGATGTTGGCAATATCAGTTGGTTCAGTGTATTTTTTTGCCATTTTGCAGTAGCTCAAAGCATATCTGAGAGTTGCCACCTAACTGTTTGATATAGCTAAAGAAGGCTTTGTGGTTATCTTTAGATTCCTTGGCGATTTGTCTTTAGAAACTGGCCTTGGATGATTTTATGAGTGATCATAGTTTCTTGCTAATAATGATCAGTGATGCCTTTCCTTTTTGGAATTTTGCTCTATCCTGTAGTAGTTTCCTCCTTCTGTCATATAGCTTATTTATGGCCAAGGACCACCAGACTTGTTACCTCTTTTTGGAGGAGTGAGTCTTGGTTTTACTTGGGATAGCTCAATCCATGCATCCCTGTAGATGCTCATATGATGCACTTGTAAAGGATTTTCTGGTTTGGATAGC
The DNA here is from genome assembly GCF_019279795.1 of Protopterus annectens. Classification (NCBI taxonomy): domain Eukaryota; kingdom Metazoa; phylum Chordata; order Ceratodontiformes; family Protopteridae; genus Protopterus; species Protopterus annectens. The sequence continues at coordinate 759,947,973 of NC_056732.1, read as the reverse complement.
ATTATCCTATAGCAAGGGGCTTTGAAACTTTCCACTTTGGTCTTGAGAAGTGTGAAGTTTGCGTTTGAAAAGTTTTTCACAGTGGTTTCTTTGACTGGGGGTGGGGTTGGGATGTGGATGTCCAGTGTGATTACTTTATGATCTGATCTTACCAGCAAGAGGTTTACCTCTGGTGTAGAACACTGATCCCCCATGTTGGTGATGATCAGGTCCGGTATGTTGTCACCTTTATAAACTCTAGGAAGTGTTGGGTGAAGGAGTTTGTATTTGAGTAATTCTCCCAGTCAATGTTTGGGTAATTGAAATCACCTAATATCATGGTGTTTGGTAGGACCTTTATATTTTCCAGTGTTCTCAGGAATGCTGAGTGAGGGTCCTGAGACAAGGTAGGTGATCTGTAGCAGGCTACAATCTGATAAGCAGCTTTGCCCACTGTTAGTTGCACTTGGATGGTCTCTGAGGCCTCGTGCTGTGCCACTAACCTGGAGGTGTGGGTATCCTTTGTGAAAATGGATACACCCCCTCCTTTTGTATTTGGTCCGGGTTTTGGGGCCGAAGCTCGGAGAGATTGAGATTTCTTTAATTGGAGCATGTCCAACAGCTCTGTGTTTGACATAGCTTTTTATGTTAGCAGAGATCACCTCTGAGAAGGCAATATGCGACAGAGTAAAGCTGGAGTGTTTTGTGACGTTCTGTGTAGGGCATGTATTTGAGGCCACTAATCCTTTTTGTGAGGTATTTCTGCGGGCTTTCTAGTTGTTGTAGATGTCTTGTGAGGTACATACCAAAAGGGGTGTTGTACTCTCCAATGGATCTAATGAGTGATGAGTAGAGGGGAACAATGATTTCTTTTTTTCTGCATGAGAAACCTTTTGTGAAGAGGTGTGCCACGTAGAAGGATTTCCTGACTACTGTGGAGATGTGATTAACAAAGGAGAGTCTACTTACCACCTGTGTCCCAAGGTCTCTTATCACACTTTCAGTGTTAAGTATACTACCGCATATGTTGTAGTTCATGGGTACAGAGTTTTTACCAAAGAGGATGACAATGCACTTTTTGGCATTGAGCTTGAGGCCATGGCTTTGACACCAGGCATCTGTCTCAGTGAGGCCCAATAGTAGGATGTCCAGATCATTAGTAGTTTTGATTATGGCTCCTAGTTTGCAGTCTTCTGGGAACTTCATTAGCCAAAGACCTTCTGTGTTAGCCTGTACTTCAGCGAAGTAGATACCAAACAGGACATGACACAGGACTGAACCCTGTGGTACTCCACTTGTCACTGGTCTGAAGTCGGACTAGGAGTCTGCTACTTTTACAGTGTGGTTTCTGTCAGTTAGCCAGTTGGCAACCCATCTTGTGACATAGGGATTTATACCAAGTTTAGTGAGTTTATCTATAATTCCAGAGTGGGGGATGGTGTTGAATGCCTTGGCAAGATCTGGATAGGCTGTGTAAACCACCTTATCCTTGTCTACGGCTTTGGTGACTGCTTCAAAGAAGTCTATCAGGTTTAGGAGACATGCTCTGCCTTTTACAAACCCAAAATGGTTGTGGTCCTGAGTTTGGAGATTACCAATGTCTTTGTTTATAAGTTCCATAATGATATGTTCCACGGCCTTGCAGACCAGGCTCATCAGCCTAATGGGGCGCTAGTTCCCAGGGTCCATGGTGGCTCCCCCCTTGGGTAGTGGGATAACCGTCACTGTGTGCCATTCAGCAGGCACAAAGCCTGAGGTGAGGCTATGACTGAATATGGTACTTAGGTGTGGTGCCAGTTTGTTCTGTAGTTCATGTAGAACGCAGCCTGGGATGTTATCTGGTCCCATGGATGCTGTGTTCCTGGCTTTGGAGAGTGGTTTTTACCTGTGCAGCCATGATGACAGCAACTTTGCATTCTTCTGGTATAGAGATGGGCTCTTTCATGGGTGAGAGGGGGGTAAAGTTAGCACTGATCCTATCTGCCAGGATGTTGGCAATATCAGTTGGGTCTGTATATTTAGTGCCATTGTGCTGCAACTCAGGGCAGATCTGAGTGTTGCCATTGTGATTCTTGATATAGCTATAGAATGCTTAGTGGTTGTCTTTAGAATCAGTGGCAATTTTGTTTTTGTAACTAGCTTTGGAGGATTTTATCAGGGATTGCAGCTTCTTACTGAGACTGACCAGGGAGCTCCTCCACTCATGGGTATTACCCTCTTTTGCAACAGTTTCTTCCTTCTGTTGTGCGGTTTGTTTATGGCAGGGGACCACCAGATTGGCTTCCTTTTCTTGGAGGATAGCGTCTTGGTTCTGTTTGGGATAGCACGATCCATGCACTCATGTAAGTGCTTATAAAGTGCAATTGTGTAGGATTCAGTAGTCATAACTGTATTGTCCATCTGCATGGGTGTCCTGAAGTTCATCACTTCTGTCTTAAGAAGCATGAAGCTGGCTTTGGAGAAATTTTTTAACATGGTTTCCTTAATGAGGGGTGGGGGCAGAATGTGGATATGTAGGATAATTAGCTTATGGTCAGATCAGACCAATGAGGCGTTGACTTCAGGTGTGGAACACCAGTCATGCAGGACAAACCAAACCCCGTAACCAACACAAATAACCACAAAGTGAGCTCAATGCTACTCAGTGCCAGAAGTCTCAGCCTCCAGATGCACACACTCAAGGCACTTCTCAGTATGGGGAATATTGGCATCTGTGCAGTAACAGAAACCTAGTTCAAGGCTCCAGAGAGCACACCAGCACTACCAGGCTACTACTCATTCCATACCTCCCAGCATCAGAACCTGGATCATACACATAGGGTGAGGATGTATCCATATTCATCAAGGATACCTACACCTCTCCCTACATGCTCTCTACAGGATATGTACCCACATAATGCTGCACAGCAATGTTCTTCACACTCCACAGGGGTGGGGCCACAAAAGACCCTTGGCATTCATGCTCTATGAACCTGACGAGTCTGATCTGCAAGGCAATGGAGCCAATCATAATGGAAGTCAAAAATAAAGACATTGGGAACCTTCACACAGTTGAGCACACCAAGTTTGGCTTCGTCAAATGCATATCACGCCTCCTGAACTGGATGTATTTCTTTGAGACTGTTACCCAGGCTACAGATGATGGAAATGAGCTCCACACAGCTTACCTATACCTCGTTAAGGCCTTTGACACCATTCCCCAGTCAGATATCATAGATGAACTCACCAACCTGGGCATGAACTCATACATCACAAGATGGATTACAAACTGACTCACAGATAGATCTCACAAATTAAGAGTTGCTAGCTACATGTCAGACTCTACACCAGTAACAACTGCTGTCCCCCAGGGTTCAGTCCCGGGGTCCCTCCTGTTTGGTATAGACTTCTAAAAAGTACATGCCAACACAGGAGCATTGTGGTTGAATAAGTTTGCTGGGAACTGTAAAGTGTTTGCCATAATAGATTCCCCGGATGACACAAATATTCTCCAGAAGGGACTCTATGAGACAGATGTGTGGTGTCAGAATCATGGCCTCAAGCTCAATGTGGAAGAATGCATAGTCATCCCCTTTGGTGAAAACAAAGTACCCACAAACTACCACATAGGTGTTATCCCCTTAAAACTGACAAGTTAATAAGGGATCTGGAGACACAAGTAGATATTCATCTTTCCTTTGACAACCATGTTGCCAAAGTGATTGGGAAATCCTATGTGGCCCACCTAATCAACAAAGGGTTTGCATCAGGATCAAATGAGGTAGTGGTGTACCTCTACTCTTAAGTCATCAGACCCATCATTGAGTACAATGCACCATTTTTAATGTACTCAACTAAGTATATCCAGCAGCTGTAGAGACCACAGAAGTACCTCACCAAGAGGATTACTGGCCTCAAGCAGTTGTGTTATGCAACACAACTGGTAAAACTAAATCTGTTCTCCATTGCATACCGCCTACTCAGAGGCACACTGTGCCTAACATACAGAGCCATGTCCAACACATAACTGTTGAACATGCTCCATTTACAGATAACAAACTTGAGTCACACTACACACTCTGGGGATATGAACGTTATCACAACAATGAATACAACATGCTGGTGGGACAGAGTACCATCCCAGACACTTGCCTGTGGAACAGAGTCCCAATGTACATCAGACAGAGCCCCTCGCTGACACTCTTCAATAGGAACCTTGATGAGTGGATGGGAAACAGACAATTCACGTCAGGCATCACATCAGCAGCCCCACTAGAAAGGGGCTTAGGGTACTAACTATTAGAACTAGGGCTTGGGAGACTACCCAATGGGGTAGTGAAAGTTGCACAACTTGCCTAGGCTAATATATGCCTTCGTGAAGATAGTCTACTACATAGCTATGAACCTATGTGACAGGTACATGTCTACAGATAGTAGATGTGTACTTCATTGTACAGTCATGTTGTACAGCAGGCACATGGACCACATACTGGTTATGCTTAATGCTTATAGATACTGGTGGCTGTTATATACAGTGGGTGAGATGTGCACCTCATGTCTTTTGTGGCACTGGGATGTGTGCTGGGTGGGACAGTCCTGGATGGCTCCCTGTCATGGTCACCCTCTTACACACATATCTGATATATGTATATATATTAGGGTAATAGGCATATATATATATATATATATATATATATATATATATATATATATATATATATATATATATACACACATAGGTAGGTAATAGGCTATCTGCCTGAAGGCATATATTAGTATGGCCAGAGTGTGCAGCCATCACCACACATGGGGTTAGTTCCCTAGGCCTCTGTGTAGTAGAGCTGATGACGTGATCCATGGTATGACAGTTCAGTTTCACATACACTCATCAAGGCTCCTCTAGAAGAGTGTCAGTTAGGGTCTCAGCTTAATGTAGGTTGTGAGCCTGTTCCAAAGCAAGAGAAGTCTGTGAGTTAGTAATGTATCCCTCCAACATGTTCTATTTATTGTTATGATGATGATATCCCTAGAGCAGGTGGCACAGTGAGCTTGGGTTTACTTCAGATAGCGCATGTACATCAGTTCTGCATTGGACATGGACCTGTCTGTTGGGCAAAGATCGTCTGAATAGACAGTATGCAACAGATTACAGATTGAGTTAAATTCAGTCTTGTTGCATGGGGCAACTGTTTGAGGCCAGTAATCCTCTTGTTGATCTACTTCAATGGTCTTTCCAGCTGCTGAAGGTGCCTAGTCAGATTCATCGCAAGTGTGCCGTGATACTCTCTGATGGGTCTGATGACTGATGAGTAGAGGGAACCTCCTTTGACCTACATGCAAAGACCTTGGCAAATTGTGGGAACACATAGCATGATTTTCTATCCACTTTGTGAATGTGTTTCTGGAAGCAGAGATGACTATCCACATGTGTCCATAGATCCCTTATTATTACCTCCATATTTAGGGTGTTGGCACCTATGTGGTATTTGTATGACCGTAGCTCGAGGCCATAATTGTGACACCACATCTGTCTGACAGACCATTTTTAAGGATGTCTCTGTTGTCCCAAACATCGATTATGACAACCTTTTTGCAGTCATCCATAAACTTTGCTAAACATAGCCCTCGTGTGTTTGACTGTATTTCTAAAAAGTATACACCAGACAGGAGAGGTCCCAGGACTGAGCCATGGGGGACAGCATTTGTTACCAGCTTGAACAGGAGACTACAATTCTTACCTTGTGGGATCTATCTATGCCCTAGTTGGCAATCCATCAGATGACATGTGTTTATGCACAGATTGTTGATTTTGTGGATACGACATGTGTGTGAGATGTTGGAAAAGGGCTTTTCAAGGTCTATGTAGGCTGTGTGGAGCTTATTTCATTGATGTATGTCCTGGGCAACTGCCTTGAATACTGTCTAGCAGGTTTAGGAACCATGATCTTCCCCTGACCAAACCAAAATGGGTAGGGTTGGGTGTTTGTAGGCTGACAATAGCTCTGTTTATGAGTTCCATAATGATGGACTCCATGGCCTTGCAGATCAGGCTTATTAGGCTTGTAAGACAATAGTTCCCATGGTCTGTTGTGCACCAACACTTGTGGAGTGTGCCAAACATTGCTGTAACCCATTCAACAGTTTCATATCCTGTAGAGAGGGTGAGTCTCAACAAACTGTTCAGGTGCAGGGTCTGTTTGTTTTGGAGTTCACATATGACCCAGACAGGGAAACCATGCCATCCCATAGATGCCGTGTTTTTAGGTTTGGATAGAGCTGTTTAACCATTGTATATGTGATTTCTGGGTTTTCACAATCTCCAGGTATGGTAATGGGTCCATTTGTCAGTGAGAGGAGGGTAAATATGTATGAACCTGTCTGACAAGATGTTGGCAATGTCAGTCATGTACATGTATTCTTTTACACTTTGCAATGACTCAGAACATATGAGTTTACATTGATATTTATGACATAGTGAAAGAAAGCTTCATGGTTCTCTATGGACTCTTTGGCAATATTTTGCCAAAACATGGCTTGGATAATGTTGATACTGATCGGAGATTTATGGATCTTCTTTGGATTTTCACTTTCTTTGAACAACTTAAGTAGTTGTAGTACATAGTTTGATTATGACAGGGGTCCAATATATTATATGGGTCTGATTTCATATCACTGTGTGTGCAAGGCAGGATTGGTGAATAGTGACAAGTGTCTGTAGTAAGAACTGCAACTGCCAGATATGTGTGGCCCACTGCTGTACTCAGACATGGCCTAAGTGTGTGAGCATGCCAAGTATGAACTTTCGGTAAATTGTTGACTGACATTTGCTTTGTTTATTTAAGTGTGTGAGCATGCCCAGTATAACCTTTCAGTATGTTGAAAGTATGTTGCTGACTGAAATTTGCTAAATTTAAGTGTGTGAGCATGCCCACTATGGGCATGTATAATATTTGTGTGTGAAAAATCAAGTTGGTTTTTACTTCAGGGCTCACCTTTGTGTTGTACATCAACAAGAAACATGCTGTGCCTGCAGGGCTTCCATGAGTCAATTTGCAGAGACTTATCAACATTTCTACATACAAGGGACACAGCTATTATTTGTACATTTCTACCTGGGGGGGCATACCTGATTGTTACTGTGGGTGTACATAGGATGAGAGGTACACCTGACACTTATACACATTTGCTTGACCTGCACTGCTATGTCAGGTACTCTATTTCAGTTTGTACTGTTGCCTATCGTACTGGCTTGAGGCATACCACTGTACTACAGACCTTAGCTTCCAATTACATGCATATTAGTTTGTGACTTCATAGCCTACCCAACCCACATCACACTGCCTGGCCTGCTGTTATCTGCCTGCATTGGCCTGGGGGGAGGTTACTCATATGCCTCTTCAGAGGGCATGATACAGCATTTGTTTGTGTTTGCGTTTGTCTACAATTTTCCTGCTGGCTGTGACTGTTAGGTAGGTGACCCCCCCCCCCCAACTGGTATGTGTGAGTGACTTAAGTTGTGTCTGTGCCAGTGAAATGTTGTCATTGCTTAGTGGTTCAGTACTGCAACTATAGTGCACAGTATCCTGAGTTCAAGCCCTGTCACTGCTTTTTATTTATCTGCTGGGCAGACCTGACTGATTAAGGAACAGTAAAGCAGATGTGAGCGTGTTTACCCAACTTTGCTCGACTTTGTCCAACATTGCCCAACTTTGCCTGACGTTGCGCTGGTTAGAGCGGTGAGCAGCTACACACAATTGTATTTAAATATGTTCAATACTGGTAAAATTTGCTTAGCAGTGCTTTATAATGCTTAAAATAGGGACTCATGCCTCAGGTGGTGCTGCAGGGCTGCCTATGTTGGATGCACATAGCACACTCCCTATACATGTTTGAAAACAGGTAGGGTCAAGTTAGGCATCCCTTTTACTGTATGTGTAAGTCAGACAGAGGTGTCATTTCCATGGTTCCTACTGAGTCAGTGTATGTGCTATGCGTAGCCTCTTTGCCAAGGCCAAGGCATATTGGGCACACCTCCTTCTGCCTACTGGGGCAGGCTCAGGTTGTTCCTCCTCTGAGTCATGCTGTGCCTGTGCAGGCCTTGGCAATGGTGGGGGGCTGTTTGGCCCTGCCCCATGTTATTCCTGCTGCAGCTGTTTCTACAGGATCATATTGTGTAGCATGGCACATACCATGACAATTTGGGTACATGTAGTTGGTGAGTACTGCAAGGCTTCACCAGATGTGTCCAGGCACTGGAACCGTGAATTATGTTTCTTGTTTGTGCATGTGCCTCATTATGGAGTTCTTGTTTGGGTGTGTGTGCATTTCAGATGGGTGTCATCAGCCACGGCTCCAGTGCATATCCAGCATCCCCCACTGGGTGACTATCAGGGATGTCCCCACTGTCAAGTCTCTGGTACAGCTGCGTCAGATGCCAGATGTGGGAATTGTGATAACTTCCAGGGCAGCCAGCACACACATTCATTATTATGCCCTGGACATCACACACAACCTGGCAGTTAATGGAGGGGAAGCCCTTGCAGTTGATGTAGTCTCTACCCGCTCACCGGTTGGTGCTTTGATGTGAATGTGCGTGCAGTCTATTGCACCCACTACCTCAGGGTATTCTGCTATTTGGTGGAAAAGATGCATATTGCTGGTCAATGCCTCATTGGGATTGGGGAAATATATGTGCTCACCGACATGTCCTGACATGGCAACCAGGAACTGGTGCAGTACCCTGGATGCTGATGCCTGTGAAATCCCCATCATATCACCAGTTGGTCTCTGGAAGGTACCTGTAGCTAGTATTCTTAGGTCAATACATACCTTGGTATCCACTGGGATGGGTTCCCCTCTGTTGGCTCTGTGTGTGAGGTGTGGCCGGCACAGTTCAACAATTTGCTGCAGGAGGTCTCTGTCCACCCTATAGCGCTCCACTATCTCCAGCTCATGTAGCCCCTGGTAGGTTACCCTGGGTCTGTACACTCTTCTCTGTTTCTTCACTGTGGGTTGCTCAGCAGCATTCACAACATCATGTTTGCAAGAAATTTCAGATATTTTCACAGTGTGTACCTTTGGTTTCTGGTTTTCAAAAGGACAACTGTAGACACGCCTCTTGCAATCCTGAGCAACTCAGGGAAAACACAAGACACTGTGCTCCAATAAGCGTACAGCCTTTTTGACACACCTTCTCATGATGTTATCTATATTCTACTCTACTACTCACCTACTCCTACACTTACACTCTTGGGACATGGCTCACATGCTGGAGAAAATTTAGATTCACTATCCTTATCCTCATTTGCATAGGATTGCCTACTAATGCATGGTTACATCTCTCACACTGAGCTCCCCCCCCCCTTAGCAACCAGTACTCAGTGGCCATGTTGTCTTCAGCCTGCCATTCACTTGCATGGCAGGATAAGCTTTTTAGTGAAAATTGCTATTTTTGGCTATTTTAAATTATTTTCTTGTTTTTTAAAGCACCGCACATTTGTGCGGTGTTGCGCTATGCTTAAACATCAGAGATCGGGGAAAAAAGTTAGATTTTAATAATTTTAAACATTTATAAATGCCAATGGCCTTATATTTGGCCATTGGCATGCTTCCTCAACTGTATGCATCCTTTATTTGAAGCTGTCATAGCTCCATTTAGTTATTTGTAGAATGGTACTCCATTACTAATGGAGTACATTTCTGCAGATAACACTAATCTTCCATGGACAGGTTTCTGTTTCCTGGATTGCAAATTTACCTCATTTGCATAGCTTTCGGCAGCAAATGAGGTAATTTGCATACCATGATGCTGTCCGTACAAGAGTAGCTTTAGCAGCTCTCATGCACGCCCCTGCTGGCTGTACCTGGATCACATGCCAGACATATTGCCTCTGTGAGCTCCTACACTCTTCTTGCACTCTATGCAAGCTTTCGTAAATCCAGCCCACTGTTTAACAATGAATAAAATTATTTTAAATGAATTTCAGAATGTATCAGTCTTTAATATTTGTAGTATATTACCCTCAAATTTTACTTTTCATTTAGTTTACTTTCCTAAACCATCAATGTGTAGCAGTCTCATAGCTGCACCACTCCTTCCTAAACCACTGTGATATCTTTTTTGTTCCCATCACATTAGCTTATTTCTATCCACTAAGGCTTTTAAAGATTTATATAAATTAGCCACATCTTTCTCCTTTTCAGTGCTCCAGCCAAAATATTGATCATTTATAAAATTTAACTTCTTTCTTCTCTTTCCAAGTAATTGTAACTTGCAACTCCCAGTGAAAATAAAAGTTACATTTCTTGTTTTGTCCTTTTAACTGATATTCTGTGTTATATCAAAAAAGTCACGACAATGTCACTTTGCTACTTTCTATAACTATTACTATTTACAAGGTAGTTGGTAAAGGTGATCTCCATAGAGTTGAATATTCTTCTATAGTCTTGCAATTTCATTTAACTGTGGTCCCACCCTTCCCGTTTTTTTTTTCACTCTCTCTCTCTACATGCTCGAACAGCTCTAGTGCAAGGGACTCACTGATAAACAGTTTCACTTTCAAAACATCATTCTGCTTTAAGTGCGATATGCGAGGACTTGCAGTCTTGCCTTGTTTAATATACTGGTTATTGAGAGGTATTCAGTTAGAAGCATAATTAGAACATTTTCTAAAAAAAAAAAAGCTTAGTGAAGCTATAATGAAATAGCCATGTAGAGATTAGGTATAGATCAGTGCAAGCGTAGTTTGGTCAAGCCTGGGATAGTGCATCATGACAAATCTTTGCAATCATGAAAACAGTTTTAACTGTGCCACTCCACTAAGACAACTATTCTATGAATAATTATGTGATTTATGGATATTAGCATACTGGCTGTGTGTCCAAACCTATGCACCTTTGTACATGTATTGAAGAACCCTGCAGCTGCAACACAAGTATTGAAGAACCCTGCAGCTGCAACACAGGTATAGCTAAGATCTCATAGAAAGACTCCACAGCAAAATCTGTCTAACTTTAGAATATAAAAGGAAAGAACATGGGGTGACAGGACAGTCATGAAGGGAGAAGAACAATAACACATAGCAAGTGATGTGAGGGAGGGCTAAGAAGTATTTTGGAGGGCAGGTACACATTTGCTATAGTTGCAGAAGGGGGTATAAGGGGAAGGTAGCATTGTTCAAGTATATATAGGAAGGAGGGTACAGGAAGGAGAAGAATATGTAAGTCTTGCAATTTCCTTTAACTGTGGTCCCACTATTTCCTGTCTCTCTCTCTCTCTCTCTCTCCATGCTTGAACAGCTCTAGTGCAAGGGAGCAGAACTAGAGAAAGCAGATAAACATATAACCCAGAGACTGATAGGGGAGGCAGCAACATTGGAGAGAGAGAGACTGATATCCAGTGCCATATCCCTGAAAGTAGAAGGCAACTACAGCTACAGTTGTCAGGCTTACTGCACACTGACAACGCAAAAACAAACCACTTAGAATACTTTTTGTGGCTTTTTTCCTCAGCTTCTTCTTCCACTGGAGAAGAATGTCTGGTTGGCTCCTCTTCATGTTGCGATACATACTCTGTAACTACTTATCAGAGCTGGTGATGTTGATGTCATCACTCGTCACCTTGATGAGCTTATGATAGGGATACAGTTTATAAAGTAGGCTTCAATGTGCCCTAGCGAGTTTTCCTAATGACAGCTGTGTGGTAGGAGAACAAGGATCTTATACTCCCTATTGCCCGTTGTGTGAGTCCTGCTAATATCTGATATTGTGGAGGCCATGTATTTGCACTCATCAGGTTAATACAGGAGCTAAAAAGGCCAAATGACAGACTAAATTTTACTTGCATCTATAATCAGCAGAGTAGAGTATCACCTATTAGTAGTACAATGATACATAGGGTCAATAACACAATAGAGGATGACATTATTGCAGCCAGGCTCGAGAGAAATGCATGACATATTTGACCTCAAAACCCAAGAATGGGCATGACGGATAGTAAGGCATTGTGTTGGCCATGGTCATTATCCTGATGCAAAGTGCAATTTGCATGACCACACCCCTCAGGAGTACACATCATGTGTAACCTCCCAGCTATGCAGGAGCAGGAATGGACCCTGTAGTGCAGAATAGTAAATGCATAATTTTATTGGCATGATTCTTAGAGGATTGCTGTAAATCATCGCATTAGTATAACAGCCATGCTATGAGATCTGTTTTATTGTGCTAGAAATGTGGTTGCTATTTTTTGGGAGACCACATTATAGTGATCATCACAGAGAATAAAAATTAAATGGATATCTGAGTGTACTGTCATATAGGAAAATTGACAGCAGACATGATAACTAGCAATCAGGACTGCAGTCACCACTCATTTCAACACATACCCTATCATACAGCAGTGCAGTTATGTGGTACTTGCAATGTTATAACAGGGGACTGAACAGATAGGATACTTAGCCTGATGTAACATAGGGAACTAGCAAGACAAGATGTAGTGGTGTGAGTGGAAGTTTCATCCTGACAAGGTACATGGAATGCAGGCTGACTTAGTCATAATTCTGCTGTATAGGTGGCTATACACAGTGCCAAAAGCATACAAACAGCATGACATTAGGGCAAATTGCAAGCCATCAGATCATCAGGCACAGCCTATGATTTTAGCACATGTCTAATGAACAGCAAGCATGACTAACATAACTACGTCTGCCACACTGTGATACAGTGTGTCAGAACAGTTACCCTACAGCAGTGCACAGGGTTGTGGTCATCACATGAGTATACTGCTGAATATACTTTGTAGACAAGTACTGGCTGCCATGATGGACTATATTGCAATGCCATGCATGCACACATTCTGATCAACACATGTATCCTGCAGGTGTACTATTATGAAAATAAAGGAATGGCAACTACAGTAGAATTCCACCACACAGGAACAGAGCTACTTCTAAGGGCCCTTTGGTCACATTGCAGGCAAATCTTTAAATAGGGTAAAACAGACAAAGCATTCTTGGAGCAAATGTGGCATGGACTGGTGCAGGATACTAATGCAGTGGGTAAACATAACAAGACAATTCAACAGGTGCATTGCAAAATCACTGCTATGTTACTGCATAGCAAGAACAAATCAAGAAACTGCCAGAGATAGTTTGATCACTTGGGGTTAGTTCAGCAACAAAGAGGATGAATTCCTGATAAACACTAAGGAGAGAACCCACATAGCTAGTGGTGGAATGGTTCTGACAGTTGAGTTGGAACCTAGTGTCTATGTCTGTTTAGGTGATGCACAATTGAGTTTTGGCATGTGCCATTCATGAAGGACATTGAGATGCACCTATGTATGGTTTCCTCAGACATACCCATATACATTCATGCCAACTGGAACATTAGGGCTGCAAATGAGCTATTCTCAACACATGGTACATAAATGCCTACAGGCTATGTGTAGAGTTGGCATGTAGCATTCTTTGTCATGTGGTGGTAGCATCAAAAATATATATCAGCATTGCAAAATGTGTGTTATCTATATGTATTCATATATTCTACTGGAGAGTAGCCAGCAGAATAGGTTGTCACATTAATGATGTCAGTAGATCTCTGGAGGCTGGTGAAAGTGGATTCTTGCACATGGCATGACTTGGTGACACTTTCAGCAGTGCTAACAGTGGAGGTCACACTTGCATTACCCACAGAAGAGATGACTGTGGAGGTCCAGGATAAATTGCTATCATCATCTGTGTTTGGCAAAGGTCATCACATGAATGTCAGTTTCACCCACACATGAGTGTTGGCACCACCACAGCAATGCCATCAACACCACAGACAACAACAGAGGGGTGCACTCCCTCCAAAGGTTGTGCAACCAGCAGAGGGTAGTGGTTGTCACTACCTTCACTTCTGAATTTTTCCTAGCCTAAACATCATCTTTGGGCTCAAAAAGTGGCTGTATAGGTCAGTGTCTCAGGTGTTGATGGCCAAAAATCTGATCACGTCAAATTTATTCACAGTACTATTTGGCCTGTGTAAATACCTGCACCTGCTGCAGGGACTGAAGGACATTTTATGATGCATGCAGAGTTTCAAGACTATACTAACCTGGAGGAAACATAGTTGGTGATGGGAATGATGCCTCTAATATCAGACCCTGCCACTTCTGTGTGGTTGCAGGGAACCAGCTGCCATAGTTCTTCTAGGGGATGGGTGAACATTGCAGAACCCAACTCACTCTTATGTAGATAAAACACATGATCCCGTAGACAGCTCCACTTTCAAATTATCCATGGATGCCTCCATCTCTGGCCATGGATGATTCTGTGGATGTGGCCAACACTCATCTGGCTCCAAAATGGCCATATTCAACAAGGTGAGACACTAAACGTCCTAGAAATCAATTCCAGCACACTCTTCTTTAGCTTTATAGCAGGTAACATCTACCTATGCCTGTGGATGGGGTGTGGGTGTTGTTTTTATGCAAGACCTGAAGAGATGTGGGAAGCCCTGAACTATAACAAGCTTTTCATCAAAAAGGAAAGAGAAAAAAATGTTATTTCAGTTCTGGTTAAATATTTAAGTTGCATATCTACTGACCTATGTGGTGACACTTCTTTGTACTTTTTCTGCTTTTTTCCATGTTTTAGGCAAAAAATGTTACATGCAAGGGGTAACAAGGTTACCCCTAGCTACCATATAGGTGGCAATCCACTGAGCACAGAAGAAGTTATCAGGGACCTGGGGACCCAGGTTGACAGTAGCCTGTCATTCAACACCCATGTAGCTAAAGTAGTTAGGAAGACCTTCTACATTGCCCACCTAATCATGAAGGGATTCACATCTAGATCAAGGGAGGTCATAGTCTCCCTATACTCATCACTCATCAGACCAATGATTGAGTACAATGCCCCATTCGAAATGTATCTGACCCGACACTTGCAGCAGCTGGAGAGGCCACAAAAGTTCCTCACCAAAAGGATAAAGGGTCTCAAAAATCTGTCCTATGCTGCCCGACTGAAAGAACTCCAGCTCTATTCAGTTGCTTACCGATTTCTCAGAGGTGACCTGTGCCTGACATACAAGGCCATGTCAAACCCAGATTTGATGAATATGCTTCACCTCAAAAAATCTAGATCCGTCAGAGCCACAAGGGCGGGAGACTTAAACCTCGACACGGCTATTAATAGGACATGCTGGAGGGATAGATTCATCACCCAAAGACTCCCTATGCTGTGGAACAAAATCCCGGTATATGTGAGGCAGAGCACCTCGCTGGCCTTGTTCAAGAGAAATCTTGACCAATGGATGGGAGATCGCAGATATACCCCAGGGATTACCTCAGTGTCACTGCTCGACAGAGGTACAGCAAAATAATGGGTATAGTTCCCCATACTAAAGGGGTGGCGTAAGCCACAAAACTATAGGCTAGGCTTATAAATGCCCTCGGGCAGATAGCCTAGTATGAACCTATGAACCTATGAACCTATGCTTGCCTTTTTAGTTGTTCAAGGACCTTAGTCTTACAGCTTAATTTGCAATTGTGGGAAGACTGTGGGCTGTATTCAAGAACGCTTGCACAGAGTCAAAGAGTAGAGTAAGACTCCATGCAGCCAACATGTCTGCCGAGTGATCCAGGAACAGCCGGCAGGGGCGTGCAAGAGAGCTCCTAAAATGACTCTTACACAGACAGGGTTATGTTATGCAAATTACCTAATTTGCTGCTGAAAGCTATGCAAATGAGGTAAATTTGCAATCCAGGAAACCCTAACCTGTCCGAGTAAGAGTAATATTATTTGCAGAAATGTACTCTGTTGTCAACTGAGTACCGTTCTGCAAATAGCAAAACGGAGCCGTGACAGCTCCAAATAAAGGATGCATCCAGTTGAGGAAGCATGCCAATGGCCAAATATACAGCCATTGGCAATTTTTCCCATTGCAAAATAAAAAAAAATATATATTTTTTTTACCTCGATCTCCAAAGGTTAATCATAGCGCAGTGCCGCGCAAAAGTGCTGCGCTCTAAAAAACATGAAAAAAAAATAAAACCGCAAATAGGGATTTTATTCAAAATATTCAACTGCCATGCAAGTGAATTGCAGGCTGAAGACAACATGGCTATTGAGTAGAGGTTGATAAGGGGGGAAGCTCAGTCTAAAAGATGTAACCATGCATTAGTAGGCAATCCTATGCAAATGAGGGTAAGGATAATGAATCCCAATTTTACATGGCATATGAGCAAAGTCTGTGGAGTGTAAGAGTAGGATAAGGGGAGTATCAGAGTAGAAGATAGGTGACATCATGAGGAGGGTATGTATGAAAGAATGTAAGCTCATTGGAGCAGAGTGGCATGTGTTTGCTGTCAGTTACTCATCACTGGAAGAGGAGTGTCAACAGGTATCCTAGCTAAAGCCAAGAAATTGAAGGTGTATGCCATGGATAACACTAAAGTTTCTTGTAGAAGTGCCTGCAATGTGTTTGCACATGGGTGCGCGCCTGTAAATCTGAGTAAGACTGTGCATGCGTGTGCGCCTGTGTGCACGTGTTTAAGCCAGAGTAAGCATGTGTAAGATTGTTGAAATCTGTGTAAGTGCGTTTGCGCCGGTGTGCGCATGTTCAAGCAGGAGTCAGCAAGTGTTAGGCCGTGTAAGCATGTGTGCACCCGTGTGAGCTGGTGTGCAAGTGTTTGCGCTTGCTTGCGTGGCGCTGCTCCCTGTGGAAACAGAAAGGGAAAAGGAAGCACAACAAATAGTAAGAAGTTAACCAAGGAGAATTAGCAGAGCTAGCAGGTGAAAACAATCAGAATCAGGCAATTACACAGGCAGTACACTAGCCCAGCCCAGCACTTAAAACTCTGCAATCAACTTTCCACCATGTTTTCCTCAGAGACACTGTAACACTGCAGTAAACTAAGAGAAGTGAAAACTTAAAAAGCTTTACTGAGACAAAGAAATGTAAGGGGCTGCCACTGCTATTATAAGGTGACATATGCAACATGCTGAGGGTGGTGACAATGTGAATGCTGCTGAGCAACCCACAGTGAGGAGATGGAGAAGAGTGTACAGGCCCAGGGTAACCTACCAGGGGCTACATGAGCTGGAGATAGTGGAGCACTATAGAGTGGACAGAGACCTCATGCAGCAAATTGCTGAGCTGTGCAGACCACACCTCACACATAGAACCAACAGAGGGGAACCCATCCCAGTGGAAATCAAGGTATGTGTTGGCCTAAGAATGCTAGCAACAGGTACCTTCCAGAGACCAACTGGTGATATGATGGGGATTTCACAGGCATCAGCATCCAGGGTACTGCACCAGTTCCTGAATGCCATGTCAGCACATGTCGGTGATCATGTATATTTCCCCAATTCCCGTGAGGTATTGGCCAGCAATATGTGTCTTTTCCAGCAGATAGAAGAATACCCTGAAGTAGTGGGTGCAATAGACTGCATACACATAAGCATCAAAGCACCAGCTGGTGAGTGGGGTAGGGCCTACTTTAACTGCAAGGGCTTCCCCTCCATCAACTACCAGGTTGTGTGTGATGCCCAGGCCATAATACTGAATGTGTGTGCTGGCTGCCCTAGAAGTTACCATGATTCCCATATCTGGCATCTGACACAGCTGTACCAGACATTTGCCAATGGGGACATCCCTCATGGTCACCTGGTACTGCACCAGTTCCTGAATGCCATGTCAGCACATGTCGGTGATCATGTATATTTCCCCAATTCCTGTGAGGTATTGGCCAGCAATATGCATCTTTTCCAGCAAATAGCAGAATACCCTGAGGTAGTGTGTGCAATAGACTGCATGCACATAAGCATCGAAGCACCAGCTGCTGAGCGGGGTAGGGCCTACTTTAACTGCAAGGGCTTCCCCTCCATCAACTGCCAGGTCATGTGTGATGCCCAGGCCATAATACTGAATGTGTCTGCTGGCTGCCCTGGAAGCTACCATGATTCCCATATCTGGCATCTGACACAACTGTACCAGACATTTACCAATGGGGACATTCCTCATGGTCACCTAGTGGGGGATTCTGGATATGCACTGGAGCCATGGCTGATGACACCCATCAGAAATGCACACAAACCTGAACAGGAATGCCATAATTAGGCACACGCACAAACACAAAATGTAATCGAGCGTGTGTTTGGGCTGCTCAAGTCATGGTTCTGGTGCCTGGACACATCTGGTGGAGCCTTGCAGTACTCACCAACTATATGTACCCAAATTGTCATGGTATGTGCTATGCTACATAATATGATCCTGCGAAAACAACTGCAGCAGGAGCAGCATAGGGCCGGGCCAAACAGCCCCCCACCATTGCCAAGGCCATCACAGGCAGAGCGTGACTTGGAGGAGGAACAACCTGTGCCTGAGCCAGTAGGCAAAAGGAGGCATGCCCAATATGCTTTGGCCTTGGCAAAGCGGCAATGCATAGCACATACACTGGCTCAGTAGGAACCCTGGAAATTATACCTCTCTCTGACTCGCACATATAGTAAAAGGGATACCTAACTTGACACTACCTGTTTTCAAACATGTATAGAGAGTGTACTATGTGCATCCGACATAGGCAGCCCTGCAGCATCACCTGAGGCATGATTGCCATGTTTTAAGCAATATAAAGCAGTGCTAAACAGCTTTTACCACTATTTAGTATATGTAAACAAAATTGCATACACTAACTAGCACAACTTTGGGCAATGTTGAACAATATTGAGCAACGTTCAGTAATGTTGGTTAACGTTGAGCAATGTTGGGCAAGTTCAGTCAAAGCTGGGCATAGTTGAGCAAAAGCTGGTAAACATGCTCATATTTGCTTTACTGGTCCTTAAGCAGTCTGGTCTGCCCAGTATGAAAATATAAAGCAGTGACAGTCCTCTAACCCAGGATACTGTGCACTATAGTCACAGTAATGAACCATTAAACCATGACAGTATCTCACTGGTCAGCCTGTATGAAGAAAAGTTGATAAGTCTATAGAAAGTGTCTCATGGAAACCCTGCAGGCACAGCATAATCCCTGTAGAGTTATGACACAAAGGTGAGCCCTGCAGTAAAAATACAACTTGATTTTCAACACACATATAGTATAAATGTTAATATTGGGCGTGTTCACACACGTCAACAAATGTAGTGGACTTCAGACAGCAACATACTGAAAGGCCACACTGGGCATGCTCACACACTTATAAATGAGGCAAATGTCAGGAAACAACATACTGAAAGGCCAAACTGGGCATGCTCACACACTTGGGCCATGTCTGAGTACAGCAGTGTGCCACACATATCTGGCAGTTGCATGTGTTAACCAAGGGACCTCTCACTATTCACCAGTCCTGCCTTGTGCACACAGTTATATGACAACAGACACATATATAATATATTGGAACCCTGTCATAATCAAATATGTACTACAGATACTTAGGTTGTTCACAGAAAGTGGAAAAGCAAAGAAGATAAAAAACCTGCAATCAGTATCATCAGTAAACAATGTGCACTCCAAACATTATCCAATCCAGGTTATAGAAAGATTATCTGTGAAGGAGTCCATACAGAACCATGACACTTCCTTCAGCTATCTCATAAATAGCAATGTACACTCATATATGTCCTGAGTCAGGGCCAACTGTAAATGACTGGCAATGCCAACATCCTGTCAGACAGGCCCATACATACATACCCACATCCCACTGACAAAAGGCCCTATCATCATACCAGGAGATATCACATGTAGAATGGGTAAACAGCTCCTTCCAAAGCTGAAAACACGGCATCAGTTGGATTACATTGTTTCCTTATATGTGCCATAAGTGAACTGCAGAACAAACAGACCCTGCACCTAAACAGTCTGTTGAGCCTCACTCTCTCTACAGGATATGAAACTGTCGAATGGGTTACAGCAACATGTGGCACACTCCACAAGTGTTGGTGCACAACAGACCATGGGAACTATAGTCTTATAAGCCTATGAAGTCTGATCTGCAAGGCCATGGAGTCCATCATGATTGAAGTCATAAACAGAGCTATTGGAAGCCTACAAACACACAACCCTACCAACTTTGGTTTGGTCATGGGCAGATCATGGTTCCCAAACCTGCTAGACTGTTTGCAAGGCAGCCACCCAGGACATACATCAATAAAATGAGCTACACAAGTCCCACATAGACTTTGAATAGCCCTTTTCCAACATGCCAGACACATGTCGTTTCCACAAAATCAACAACCTGTGCATAAATATATATTGTCATCTGATGGATTGGCAACTGGGCCACAGATAGATCACACAAGGTAAGAATTGTGGAGTCCTGTTCAAGCTGGTAACACCTGCTGCCCCCCCCCCATGGCTCAGTCCTGGGATTGCATAAAACAAAGTGCACACACATTACCATGTCCAGTCTGATGATGTCAGCATCCTACAAATATAGCAGGAGAAATGAAAACACCCAGTAAAGCATATAGCACATCGTGTTTATGCGGATTTATCTAGTATCATAACATAGTTAGGTAGGGGTTTAAATCCTGCAATTGCTGTGTGTGTGTGTGTGTGTGTGTGTGTGTGTGTGTGTGTGTGTGTGTGTGTGTGTGTGTGTATGTGTGGGGGGTGTATATTTCTGCGTGATTTCCTTTGAGAGGAGTGCCCTTTTTGGAGAATAGGAAAACACCTTAAAAGTGGTATATTCCTCTTTGGCAAGTCTAATGATGTCAGCATCCCACAAATATAGCCGTGGAAATGAAAACTCCCAGTAAAACATATAGCGAGTCGTGTTGATGTGTATCTCTCTAGTATCATAACATAGTTAGGTAGTGGTTTGAATCCTGCAATTGCTGAGTGTGTGCGTGTGACACTGGTGGTCAATGTGTTGTGGGTTTTGCTTTTACTACTGTATGACATATCATTATAACAACAGTATGTGCATTGCACACTTCAGGTATCGGTGTGGCAAATACATATATGTACATGTGACCTCAATTAGTTCATAGGTGTGAAGCCTGCTTTCTACATGAATACATCTGTTACCTTTGACAGATTGTGCTGCTGCTTCTCAGACCTTAGGTCACTTATGTATGTTTGTGATAAGGCCAGCCACTGTAATGATCTGTGGCTTAGGTCATCTGTGTCACACACACCCATGACAGTTTCTATAGAATAGTGTGAGTGAGGGTTCATGCCTGGGGTATATTTCAGACATGTTCAAACACAACAAAGTCTGTCAATAATGGACATTCATTATAGGTGTACAACAACTTTGTGGATATGCATACAGACCCCTTATTGCTTATGTGATACACAGAAGGACTTCAGAATACCTTTAGAAATGTGAATACCAAAGGACAGATGACATAATACTTGGCTGTATGTACACATCTGTACCCGTTCTACATGTTGGGGGCTACTACCTATGTGGTACTGTCGGGATACTATGTACAGCAAATGTGGATGACTATGCTATAGTTGGCTTATAGTTTTACAGCATGGGTTGGACAACAAGTATCTGTCTGTATGATACCCTTGTGGAGGATAAGTGTCTCATCCGGAGAATGCATT
This sequence comes from Protopterus annectens, assembly GCF_019279795.1. Taxonomy (NCBI): domain Eukaryota; kingdom Metazoa; phylum Chordata; order Ceratodontiformes; family Protopteridae; genus Protopterus; species Protopterus annectens. The sequence goes on along the minus strand of NC_056732.1, from coordinate 759,926,472 downwards.
GTAGGCCACTGTATGCATTTCCAGATGTGGACGGACATATCCCTAGTGTGTTTGCTTGTACCTAAGAGGGCTACATGCCAAACAGGAGTTGGTCCCAGGAATGGGTGGCGGTCAATACCACTGGTTACTGGTATAGTATAGTACCAGAAGGATCCAAATGTTACTGAGTTTCCTACATCTGTGTGTCAGTTCTCAAGACATCATTTAATGATTGGTTATAGTCAGGCTGTTGAGGTTGTGTATAATACCAAAATGCAAACCAATGACAGATAGTAACAGTATCACCCACAGCATGGTGTCAAACCATGTCATACACACATGTGTACCCAAGTTAAAACATATGTGTAGAAAATGCATACTAGCCACCAAAAGAAACTATGAAGTGTTAACACTGTCTAATACAGGGAATGTCACCCTTCCCATGTGTCCACTATGCATGTACATGCAGACAGTGCACCTCCACCATGTTCACAAATGTACACCTGCAAATCTGTACTGCACACATCACACATGTACTGTCCACTCACCAACACATGCTGCCAAAACTACACACATCAGCCAAGTGGCACATGGGCGGACAATACATTTTTGGAATTAACACTGGTGTAAATAATACTACATTGATAATCATAGCTTTAATGCATCATGCCTGCTCAGATATACCTACAAGGATATCATTACACTTTACTGTTGACAACATGCTAACATTGCTACACTGCTATAAAGTCACCCTGTGCATCAGCACCATGCTAGCCTGTTCCTGCATCAATGTTACAGATGACAGGAGTTGGCACAGCTTTATCATATGCACAGGGTGTGTTGTTGGTTTGCCAGAGCCTGACATTGACCCATCAAATTGACATGTATGTGTGTGTGTGGGAGGGGCAACAGTACAGCATGGGTCAATGTTGATGTAATGTGTGTGTGTATGTGTTAGCCCTAGGTGTTTGGTTTATGTGTGTGTGTCTGCATGCACACAGTTCCACCATGTAGCTGCCATATACGGGAGGTTGTGGGACAGCCACAGACTGTACCTGCCAGGCTGTACAGATCACCGTCTCTGGCCACGGGCACAGTACCTGTGCCTGGAAGGGGTGCAACAGACAGTATTGGGTACTAAGCCAGACTGGGTACTACCATCAGAGGCAGAGGGATGTCGACTGGACCCACTTCCCTGCTGGGACTGGCCAGAGCCACGTTCACATGGTCTTCTATGATGGTCTATTGACAGCCCAGCCCCAACATTGCTGGGGCTGGTACTGCCACTATGGGAGCGGCTGTGACTTGTGTGTCATCCGCGATGACTGCCAGCCGATGATGTTGCTGGCATACGTCCATGTCGATGTCTCAGCCATCCTGCACTGTCCTGGCACATGGACATGACACTGTGGAGGACATCTAATGTCTCCCCCAATGTCTTTCAATGACCTCGGTGTAATTATGGACGTCACCGGCAAGGTCACAGATACTGTCATTGATAGCAGTGTTATGGGCCCTCTGCACCCTTAGTCCCTGTCTGGTGTACCGTTCCATATGTGCCTGTGCCTGCATTACAGCCCGGAACATACCTGAGGTTGTAAGACCTGTGGGGGCATGTATGCCAGGGGCATTACGACCAGCAGTGCTCCCAAGAGAACCCCTGGACATCTGCCTATGTGATACTGTTCCAGGAATCTAGGTATGGCTGCTGTGAGGGGATGCATGTGCCATAGATACCACACTATCCTGGTCAATGCCTAATGTATGCTGTCTCTCAGCTAAGGCCATTGGTGATGAGGCATGTATTGGCAGTATGAATATGCACATAGATGTGCTGGAAAACTGTGTACTGTTGATTGGTGGCCCAAGGACAGACCCTGTCAAACCTGCCTGTGCCACAACACATGTATCATAATTTCCACTATTTGTGGCAGTGACTTCAGGTTTCCTGCTGCACTCAACCAACACAACCTCAGCACCTGTGAGAGGAAGACAGAAAACACACTTTACAATCTGTACATGATGTTAGCACACATGCACACATGAACACATGCACACATGGACACATGAACACATGCACACACGCACACACGAACACATGCACATATGCACACGCACACATGAACACATGCACACATGCACACATGAACACATGCACACATGCGCACATGAACACATGAACACAAATGCACTACTCACTAAAATAGACACACACACACACACACACACACACACACACACACACACACACACACACACACACACAACAGCAATCCAGAACATACTCATTAGTGGTTGATGGTGGAGTACAGTATCACAAGCCAAAGAGTCCTATCACACGTGTCAGCATGCAGGATGTGTGTTGCTCAACAGCATGCAGTGTGAGTGTAGAGAGTCCTTGTTAATAACAGTATACATGTCTTTGATGCATGTGTGTTATTCAGTGATTGGCCTCACCCTGGAACACAATGTGTACATGGACACAACATTGCTGTGCAAGTATTAAATGCTTTTCAGTGTCCTGTGCACCATCACTCACAGGTATACATACCATTGCTGGATGCACACAACTGTAAGGTGTATAGCAATGAATGCTATGTGTAGTACTGTAGTTACTGTAACAGGATGTAGTGTAGTACCATGAGTCATCATCAGGCAGCATCATGTGGTCACTCAAGGCCACTAATGTGTGCCACACTGGCAACTATCTTGCTGTACCTGAACTGCAGCACTGTGGCTACATTAACCATTTCACAGGCAGTTGTTACATGGGTATGTAAGGTGTTCAATAGGGAGCATTGCCTAACATGAATGTGTTGTGCATTGAAGAGTGTTGCACCACCCCATGATAGGCCTCTACTCCTCAGGTATAGTACGTGTGCTGTGTGGATGACATTTGGGATACTGGAGTCTGACCTTACAGCAGGTGTATCATATTAACATGTACTGCGTGTGACAAAGTGGTGTATTTGTTTGCATGTGTATTGACTTTGCCTATACAATGTCCACTATAGTGTACCACAATTGTTTGGGATGTTCTGTGTATTGCATGTGTTTGAGGCAGCTACTCATGTTACTAGGATGTGCATAGTCCCACAGAAAACATGCCGAGCATGCAATATGTGTAGTTGTTTTACATGTGTATATGGCCTACAACTCACCTATGGCATGCACATGTTATTTGCTATATTAAATGTAGAACACTCATCAGCATGGGTCTGCTGCCTTGCTGTCACACCAGAGGGACCTACAAGGATATGAGACAGTTTGTCAGTGTCAACAACTATGGCATTGCTGCTGTGAGTTTGCAATTTTACAGTAGTACAAAGGTTGACAGTCACAGTCATACAGATTATGTTCCAAATTATCAGTATTGCACAGCACCAGGCTCCACATCTTCTAAATACACAGTACACATCTGACATATGCATGTTCTAACAATCGAGCCAACAGTAGTCTACAGATATGCCATGTTACCTGCAAAATCCGAGTCAACTTGCTGGGTGACTCCGGCCTCTATGATGACACATGTCTGTTGTAGTGGTTGGCCAGGAGCCACCATGTTGATGAGCAGCTCTTCCACTCTGGTGAGGGGCGGATGTAATGCTGCACCACCACCTGTGGCAAGCTGTTGTCTGCAGACATCAGAGGCATGCTGCCGGACATGTCTAACTAAATCACTGCAGTGATGACGTACCTGCTTATAAGTCTGGTTATGCATGCCTACGTCATTAACCCAACAGACAACATCTTGCAGCAGTGCAGTGCGCTCATGCTGGTCCTGGCTGGTTCTGGAGAACAGCAGGGTGTGATGTTGTACTAGGGTGGATATTATGATGTCCTTCTCTTCAGGGGAATACGCAGGGTTGCGATGGTGAGACATGTACCTGGAAGAAAATAAAACAATAATTGTGAGCAAGTCATGTGGCACACTTAACATTCTAAAGTACAGATATCAATGAAATGCCATATATAGCAACCTATTGGCTGTCAGTAGATACACACTCTTAATACCACATGTGCCTGTCACGTTCTATATATTAAACCATGTTCTGCACATACAACAGTACATGGCACACTGTATGTGACACAATGCACCACCTAGCTACAGGAGGTATATATGAAGCTAATGCATACAGAAATATGTCATCCATTGAAATGATTGTAAAGTACAGTTACAGTACTACCAGTACACCACACTACTTGTTGATAGCAACCCCCTAAGTAACACATGTGCACATTCATCAATATAGGTGGCATACTGCTGTACTACACTATACATGTTGCTAGATATGCATTTATATCCTGTAACACAAATACGACCAAGGCCATGCTACAGGCATACCCACAAACACATCAGACATACCTACAAGACACAAATGTATGGCAACCCAGATGAGCTTTACCTGTGTACCATACAGTACTGTGTGTCAGCACTTACAAAACCTTATGCCTGAGGTATGTAATGTGTGAGTACTACAGGTAACAAACAAAACAGTGTTTCCAAGCAATGTGGATATACACCATACTGTGCTGTGTAGGCCTACAAATTCAGGTAGTACTACAGTTCATACAGGATTTGTATTCACTAGTGTTAACAATCAATAAGCATACATGTACTGCTTTAGCCTACAATGGCACACTCCAGTCAACACCATGGGACTACGTCACACCATATGCCATACTGCTTTTCCTGCCTAGCAATAGCATACATATCTTTTGCAGGGATCAGAGCTAGAACACTACATACCATGATATAAACAGTTTCCCACTAGGCTATCACACATATACACAACATTGTCACATTCACCTACACATTCACCATCACACTCAGTCAACCTCACATAGCAATTAATGTAACAAGTACATGCGTGTGTGTATCGGGTCCTAGGTAGCTAATAGGCTATTAGCCATAGGGCCTATAGAAGCCTAGCCATATGGTACCCTGCCCTTCAACACCCACGTAATTTAAGTTCATGTGCCCCTGTCATGCAGAGCCACAGAGGTGATTCCCGGGTTGTATTTCCTATCTCACATCCATTCATCATGATTATTCATGATGACTGCTAATGAGGACCTTTCTTTGCTATTGATAGGTAGTTAGTTCCAGAGTACGGTATGTGTCTGAGATGAGAATGTATCACCCCAGCATGTTCTGCTTTTTGACGTTACAAGGTTTAGATCAGTACAGTGTGTAACTTGTAGGGATTTTGATCTGTTTACATGGAGCATGTCCAACATCTGTGAGTTTGGCATAGCTTTGTATGTTAGGCAGAGGTTGCCTCTGGGTAGGCGGTATGCGACACAGTGTAGCTGTGGTTTTGTAAGACAGTCTGCATAGGGCATCTGTTTGAGTCTGGTAATACTCTTTGTGAGGTATGTGCCTGGTGTCTACAGTTGCTGTAGATGTCTTTTGAGGTACATACCAAATGGTCCATTGTACCCTATGATGGGTTTTATGACTGATGAGTAGAGTGGAACACTGACCTCTTTTTCCATGGATGACGCACCTTTTCTGATGACATGTGGACCGTACACAGTTTACATGACTAGTGTGGCACTGTGATTATCAAAAGGTACACTAGTTGTCCACCTGTGTCCCGTGGTTTCTTATCACACTTTTGGTGTTGAGTAGACTACCATCTATGTGGTAGTTCATGGGTACAGGGTTTTTAACAAAAGGGATGGCAATACATTTACAACTTTGAGCATACATATAAACATCCATTGGTGTACATATAGATTTACATACAGGCACATATACAGTCCACCTTTCATGGTGAGAATATCAATTATGGAAATGTTGAGAGAGATACAGTTATGTAATAATATTGCACAGTCTTGTGCAGAATGCATTGAAGGTATTCTCAGCCCATGTATCTTTAGCAGTACTCCCTGTCTGGAAGACTAAAAACCTAACAAATCATACCCACAGCATTTAAACACCACATGTCATATACCAGCACTGTATGCTGTCTTGTTTGCCACACACTACAACCTACAAAAAATATGCACATAACAACCTTCACCAACATACATATGTCCACCCTTCACAAACAGTTGCAGTATGTCCCTTGCTCTATGCACATGTTAAGATGCTAATATATCTGACACATAAATATCTCTCCATATGTGTGTGCCATACACACACAAGGTCCACACTGTCGTATGTCTGTAGACCTCATGGATGACCTGTTGGGCCTTGCTACAACATGAACAGTTGTCACATGTGTGCATAACAGTAATATAACAGGGAATCTTTATAACTGCTAATGATACATTACTATACTAGCCTCGTACAGCAGTTGCCAATGCTAAGCTACATATTATATGACTATCATGCATGTGTTACTCTGTCACATCCGGGTTTATATAGCTGTTTGCACTACTCCCCCAAACAGCCATTATACACAGTACTGTACAGAACATAGATAACATGATCAGATGTTTGACATTTAATGCTGAGCTACATATGTCACAATTATTCCCACTGCACACAGCTACACACTAATTTGTCCATGGCAGTAGTTATGCATGGCATCAGTGCATACATACCTACTGCTGCCACATATGCATGTTTCAAAGTATGTACAGTACTCTTCATAAACATCTACTACTTGCCGGTAACCACATATCTGTTACATACCTGTTTGTCACTTTCAGGTCCGTCTGTGTATGTTTTGACATTTTTTTTTTTTTTTGGTATTAAGGAAAGTTTGCTTTTACTTATTTTTTTTTTGGTTATTAATTAAGTTTTTTTTACTTAATTAATATTTTTGGTTAGTAATTCAGTAAACTTGTTTTACTTAATTAAATTTTTGTTTTATTAAGTAATATTTTTTTTTACTCCTCTCCAGGTTTACAGATGCTATAACACATGCAATGTAATGATTGCATGTGGGGATAGCATGTACAGTCTGCTTTTATAGGTATCTGAGCATGTGCATGCAATGCCCTCTGCACCAATTTGGTGCCCAGCATTTGGTAAATGCATACAGCCTGCTGTGTGGTAATTGCAGTACTCACTGTCATAGCAACCCAATGCTATAAATTGCTATGGTATGTAGGCATAGCCCTTTCAGATTTCCAGAGTGGGGCCCATGCTTGTTTGCTGTGGACACTGTTGTGTAAGTCAGAAGGTTGGTATACGTCTTATATCTGAAGCTAGAGGTGTAGACAGTGATGTACATGCTGTACTCAGACCTGACTGTTGCCACTTCCAGTACAGAGCTATCAGTGTAGAGTTTAACTCACCCCTACAAATGCTTACACAAGATATATGGGAGTATGTAGTTTATTTTCTACTTATATAATTAACTGCCATACAAAAGTAGTTATTGAGAAGTATTCTTTTGGCACATGAACTATTTGTGAAGTGTTATACTGTGCATATTAATGCACTCACTTCTGCAGGGTTTGTGTTTTTTATTGTTGACATTAGCACAGGATTCTCAGGAAAACTGAACAATTTCAGTACTGAGTATGCCTACCTACATCCTTGGTAGACCCTAAACACACACGGATATTTAAAATTTGGGGGGGGGGGATGCAGACATACAGAGAGCATTATGTATTATTGTGGGAATGTTATCTTACTGGACTTAAAGGATTGGTGTGTACCTTTTAGTTTATCAAGGCAGGTGGTCTGTCCACCTTTCTGACTAATGTCAGTACTTTTCAGAAGGATTCAGAGGGACACAGCTAAAATATGTTTCACAATCAGGGACATCCCTGAAAAGTAGTCACAGTTAGGAAGTATGGCCTCTGCTCTAATCAGATATGCCAGTGTTTGTCCTGCTATGATACTGTGTTGGGGTTGTAAAGTGCCTCTATAACATTATTTGCTGCTAGAATGGCTGCTTCTCTTATCACAGTCATGTAATGCAATTCCACAACAATTGCTGGGAAAGATCCACAGAACAGGCTTTGTGTTATGGCCTTCCTATTTTTCTTTTACATTCACTCATTGTATTGCATGATATATTTATTTCAGCACCAAGTTATTGTATATCTGCTGCGGCTTAGTGGTACTTCATGCAGTCTAGTGTGTTCAAGGTCTGGGGTTTGAGACTGACAGAGCTGTTTTATTTTGCTGCTGATCAGAACAAGGGCCCTGACATACAGAGTGACTAAGGCACTTTTAAGCAGTTGTAAGTGGGTTTGCGCAAGTTTGCGTGATGCTTAGTGATGCTTAGCTAAGCGCACACATGCACACACTCGCTCAAACTCACAAACTACTGCTTAAAAGTGCTTACTCCCGCTAACCCCCATGCTAATTTCTTTGAAAGAAAAGAAAATGGGGAGATAGGAAAGTGGTGAAAAAGGGGGCACAAAGAGGGAAAGACAGTAGGGAAACCAGCTCGGGATGTGCAGGACAGGTGTAGGGAAGGTCCATAGCTGCCCATTTCTTTACCAGCAACAGCTGTGCATATATATGCAATAAATTTGGAGCAAAATTTGAAACCTTCCTCCCTTGAGAGAGGGGTGAGGACAACAAAGAATGTTGTACTGCCAATTATAATTATCAGTTTACATGTCCAGCGGACATGTGTGCAAAATGGGCAGATATTTATGGGGCATAATTTTTTTGTGGGAACAGATTGCCCCTTTTTTTTTTTCAGGTGAGAGTGGAATGTGAGGTAGAGGACGTAGGTATATTTGGGGAGGTAGGTTGGGGAGGTAAACAGACAAGACAAACAAGACGCATACATGGACTGAGTATGACACATGGGGTGGGTGAACACAACTGACGGGGACGGATGCTTGGAAATCACAAGCCCATGAGCCCACAGATGGTAACAGTGGAACTGAGATCCCCACCCATGGGCAGTCACCACTGCACCTTCACAGCCCCGAGGGTGGATGTGCTGGGGGCTGCATAGGAGGGGCAGGCTCCCCCTTGAGTCATGCCACTCTCGCCTCGAGCTGGCGTAGCGGATCAGCGACTGAATGCTGGATCTCCCTACGCACCTCAGCCCGGACCCTTCGGAGGGTGACAGGTGGCCCTTCTCTGCCCATGCTTGCACGGGGGGACGAGTCCCATCCCCTGCAGCGCTTCCACCCGGAGGTGGCACAGGACCAATGGAGGAGGGGAGCCCGGGCTGGGCACTGGACCTGCTGGTGCCAGGTGCAATTGCCAGCTGAGGAGGGACAGGTGGGTCTGCTTAGACCGGCCTTCCCATATATTCTGTGATTAGGTGTGTTTAATTACAACATAGACAACAACATTCCATATTAGTTGTAACAGCATGCAGTAATATTCCCATTAACCCAACACACCAGGGTTCCAACAGTTGAACAGCAAGCATAACACATGCATATATTGAATGACAGTGGACATTACAACAGTATGCAGGGATGATTGGTGGCAACAGGCCACCAAGATTGTAGTGTTTGAACAGGGCACATGCATCAAAGTAAATACAGATATTTATAGAACAATAGGACATATGTCCCAACAAATGTTTTGAGATTAGACATACCCATTGAGGTGTGGAATTGGATTGTTTATGCACATAAAGTAGGGTGCAAAAAGAAACCTCCATTAACATCTTATAAGTACTTTTAATCTACACTGCATTCCTATTGACTGCAGGTGTATATCCCCTACATGTATTATTACACTAGGCAACATGCATTAGGTTGTGTAATGGGTTTGGCTAGTTCATTATATACCTGACCTATATCTGACATACTAACTGTCCAAGATGCAGATGTTACTGCTACATAGTTATATATTTTATTTATATTTATATATCTACATATCTGGATGTGTTCACGTGACATTTTCAGTAAAATTTCTACAGAACCCTACATTTCATGTAGCACACTTACATTTCTGGGGAACACATTAACAAGCTACTCGTGTGCCAGATTTACCTATGCATGCCAGCCATTAACCGACTGTTGCGGACTGTATATATGCTTCACAGCTACTGGCATTTCCTTCATCCACTTTATATGGGACTGCCCAACTGTGGATTGACAGCACTTAATACAACAGTACTATGTATATAATGCAAGGGTACAACAACATTTCAAAGTAAGTGACACAGACACACTCCAAGTATTATACCTTTATTAATTACATTACACACTTTTCTACAGGCTCTCTCCTTTATTTGATATTACAGTGCATACGGAAGACTTATTCAAGACATATTATACCTTTATTAATAGGTTACAACACTCTTTTTCAGGCTCACTCATTTATTTTATATGACAGTACATGCAGAGATATTATTCCGGACTTATTTTACCTTTATTAATGGGTTATTACACTCTTTTTCTGGCTCTCTGACATATTTTATATAACAGTACATGCAGAGGAATTATTCAGGGCATTTTATGTCTGTATTATTGGGCTACAACACTTTTTTTCAGGCTCTCTCTCACCTATTTTATATAACAATACATGCAGAATAATTACTTACCTGCCTGGTGGTGCAGCCTTAGCTGTCGAGATCCTTCTTATATTTATATATATACATTTTGTTGACTGATACATAGGCCATTTCAATGCTTTTTAGTAAAATTTTATTCATATATGTCAGGAATTATTTCATATACTAATTTAAAACATAAAATAGAAAGGGGAGTGGTGGGACTTGAACTGTGAATACCTCCTCTTTGTGCAAAGGCTCTACCACTACGCTATTGCTATTTGGCTTAATTTGCATAAATGTTTCTTATTATGCTCTTCAATGTCGAAATTGCTAACTGCAGCTAAGCAATGGGCACACCCGCGCAAACACGCACAAATATGGGCAGCTATATCGGGAATTATAAAAATAAATTAAAAGTGTTACATTTTATAACTGTACTGGGGGTTTACAATGTGAGGGAGTGTAGTGTTGGGTATGTAGACATTTGAGCGGACTCACTCATGTGTGTTGACATTTCACAGTTCAGACACTTGCAGGGGCATGGACCTTTGGACTGCTCGGCAGTCAGACATGCCCCCTGCCTTCCTGCATGGTCCGTGTTAGACTTGGAGTGGAGTCAACTTGCCCTCATGAATATGCGTGGCACGCTGACATCATACCACTCAACTGCAGTTTCCAAGTATGACTTATTTAGTCTTACACAGAGGATTCGTAAATCCTGGGGCGTGTTTCTACACTACACTGCACTTCTGTCTCCTCTCGTAAAATTACTTGTAAAAACGTTTAAATCCTGCTGGGCCTTAGTCTTGTTGTTTCATTCACAGTTGTGCCAGGTCTGTGAACTACTGCCAGATTTGAGCCTTCTTTAGCTATTTATTACTCCATTTTCCATAAAAAGTGTTACTGGCAAATTTCTGAATATTCTGATGCCTAAAAATGCAGTGCAATTATAGTACTGAGATCATTTTCCTTTCCAGAATTTGTGTTTCATTGCTTTTACAGTAGTTAGTATCACAGTTTTGCTACTCCCATTTTATATTCTGCCTATTATTTACCTGCTTAAAGTTGCATTTCCATGCCTTTCTGCTTCACTGTCCTTTGTGTCTGCTCCTATCCTCTACTGAGACATTAAGCTCTCTCTACCTAGGCTATGTCTCTACCCTCCACCCCTAATGATATTCTAATGATATTCTAATTTCCAAAGTGCCACTCTTCCTTCTTTCATTGCTATTCTTGTTGTATAAGCTATTTAAATAGTCTTCCCAAGCATTCTTTTCCCTAGATTCACGATATTGACTACCCATCCAGCAAACCAATATTGCTCTTGATCAAACCTCCTTTACTACATATTTTTTCTTGTTCATCTTCCTAGACATCATCAACGCATGACATCCTAGCCTGTGTTCCAGCATTATTTTACTTGTATTCAGTGCCATCTAAAGCTAAGGGCTTTTGATTTCTAAATCACACTTGCTAAGTTATTTTGCGTGATCACTACTGCTTCCTACTTTTATTTCTTCATTTCACTGTAACACTCCTCCTCTCATTGTTACTGCTGTTAGTCTGTCTTTAAATCATCTTCAGCAAGGGACTTCCAGCTAATTACACAATTGTTCTGGGGCAGCATTACACACGTGGATCTCTTTTACTGTGTTTTTATATTAGAAGAACTGGGTTTATCCATCTTGTAGAAATATGTGTTAAACTAGTCTGCCAGTGTTGGGAAGCACACAAAAGGGTTCACAGTGTAGCCATTCTGTTTACCAGAGGGCTCATTAGTTAGGTTTTATGTGTTTTCTGTGTTGCTGTAAACTTGTTGCATTTGTGTGGAGCTACTCACCATGTAGTACTTTTTAGCAGTACAAGGCATACCTCTCAACCTCTTAGTGCAAGAAACCTGGACAAAGCCTGACACAATGGGGGAACAAAGGCCCCAAGTTAGGGACATATTTTAAATATTGCTCTTTCAACTCTGGAGAGTTGCTAGAGTAACAGAATTTAAAACACATTTTCTGAACAATTTGAAGTCTTAAACTTTTAATTATCATTATTTAGTGATGTCAGTCCTCAGATTATCCCACTAATTTGCTAGAAAACCACACATTTTATGAGGAACAGACCAAAAATATGAGCCATAAATCTGGACAGTTGAGAGTTATGGCACAAGGCACGGTAGCAAAGACCTAGACAGTAAATTTTCCCTATAGAACATTTCATAAAAATGTACCCAGTAAAGCAGTAAATAAAGAGCAAATATATTGCATGCTTTCAAGCTTAGAGCAGCTACTTTGGTGTTGAGTGGCAATGATTTATTTTATTTTATTTTATTTTACATTTGTTGACCGGGCTAGTCCAGCTGGATATATGTCCATTTTCAGTTGAGGCCCAGGGAGTAAATCTCCGCAAATTACAACAACATAAAAGGTCAAGACAAAGACAATAACAGTATAATTTGGTACATAAGAAGTTTTAAAATTTATAGTACAAGCCTAAGATCATATATTTTATATTTCAGTAGGAAAAAGGAAAAAGTAATCTAAGAAGAGATGAATAAGACTAATACATTTGCATTAGAAATGATGTAGTACAAATCTTTATAACATATTACAAAATTAGATACACCTAGTAATTTATGATAAAAGATACTAAGGTCTCACAAAAACCTAAAGAAAGAAAAACACTAGAGATCAATAGATAGAGTATAGAAGATCAGCAAACAAGGATGGATTTCTAGTGTTATTTAACACATAGATTGTGATACTATATGAAGGTGTTTGATCATTCCACAGTATATACTTATATACATGAGAAAAAAATCCTAAGGAAGGTTAAGCTCATTAAAAAATAATGAGACAACATAAGATCATGATCATGGGAGGCTAGGAATTGTGGGAGTCTAGTTAATAGAATACAATCATCAAATGTCAATCAAAGACCTAGACAGTAAATTTTCCCTATAGAACATTTCATAAAAATGTACCCAGTAAAGCAGTAAATAAAGACCAAATATATTGCATGCTTTCAAGCTTAGAAGCTACTTTGGTGTTGAGTGGCAATGATTTATTTTATTTTATTTTATTTTACATTTGTTGACTGGGCTAGTCCAGCTGGATATATGTCCATTTTCTGTTGAGGCCCAGGGAGTAAATCTCCAAATTACAACAACATAAAAGGTCAAGACAAAGACAATAACAGTATAATTTGGTACATAAGAAGTTTTTAAAATTTATAGTACAAGCCTAAGATCATATATTTTATATTTCAGTAGGAAAAAGGAAAAGTAATCTAAGAAGAGATGAATAAGACTAATACATTTGCATTAGAAATGATGTAGTACAAATCTTTATAACATATTACAAAAATTAGATACACCTAGTAATTTATGATAAAAGATACTAAGGTCTCACAAAAACCTAAAGAAAGAAAAACACTAGAGATCAATAGATAGAGTATAGAAGATCAGCAAACAAGGATGGATTTCTAGTGTTATTTAACACATAGATTGTGATACTATATGAAGGTGTTTGATCATTCCACAGTATATACTTATATACATGAGAAAAAAATCCTAAGGAAGGTTAAGCTCATTAAAAAATAATGAGACAACATAAGATCATGATCATGGGAGGCTAGGAATTGTGGGAGTCTAGTTAATAGAATAAAATAAAACCATATAATGAATATTCATAAAATACATAAATATTCAACAATCACAGTACAATTCAACCACAGAACCAATGTCATGATAAAAAACACATTAAAATGTACAGCAAATAACACACCCATCCCCAAAAATCATGCCCTTGTCAAAATAGTATAGGTAAAAGTGCTATTAATAAACATATGTTTATATAATAAACATATGTACATATAAAATGTAAAATTATATAAATACATGTAAAATGTATATCAATTAATTTATCTATTTAATGCTTTTAAATTTAAGAAACATGCTAAGTATAGAGCATCATGATTTTTGGGGATTGGTGTTATTTGCTATGCATTTTAGTGTGTTTTTTATTATGACATGGGTTCTGTGATTGTTGAATATTTACAATCTGTATAAATATTCATTATATGGTTTTATTTTATTGGTTCAATGTTAATTGGGGGTGGATCTATCTGTTTAAACTGAGCTCTGTAACAGTTTTCTAATTTCCTTGAAAAAGTCTCTGATTCACCAGAGACGAAAGCGCTTGGAATACTGGTTATACCTTTTGGATTTTTATGTGACTACATCTTCCGTGTGTTTTATTGAATAAATTCTTGGCTATACTGTAAGTCGGCTTTTGTACCTGAAACCACTGCTACTGTTTTTGTCATTTTCAGTTTGTGTGGCCTACTACATTATTTATCATATCCTAGACAGCTATAGGTCACTCTCAATGTCCCAAGAAGCTCACAATACGTACTTGGATCTCTTGTAGACACTAATGATCCAGCCTAACACCATACTCATGGGAGACTTTAATAACCCTCTATAGACTGAAAATCCTACACAGCCTCAAATTTACAGATACTGAGATTCATGGACTTCATAAAAACAAACACCCTTGACCCAATAGTGAATATGTCCACTAGAGGCTTCAACATCATAATCAAACATATGAGAGATGCTGTATTCCCCACTCCCAAAGTTTCATCCTCCTTGGTAAGGTCTGACCATAAAGCTGTCTCCTTTGAACTCAAAACCAACTGATTCACCCCAGTAAAACCAATAACAATTTATAAATATTCCAATGTAACCCATCTTTCATTAAATGATGGTTTGTCAAAATCCAATGCCTCTCCAAACCCAGGGAACACAGCAGCTTATGTTGAATTGCTGTTAGACATTCTCTACACTCATGTCAATGGCAGTATAAAGGTTGCTGTACCTTCCAGATGTAAGACCAGAACAAGTCTTAGAAACAAACTGCCCTTGGGGTATCCCAAATGAAACATGGTACACAACCAAAGAAAAAAATATTATGGCAAAAATCAGGGAGGATAATTCCTATAAAATTAAAAATATCTTACCAAACTAAATTGGCAACTAAGAGGATTAATAAGGTCAAACAAACCATACATGGAGGTTAAGATGGCCATTGCATGGATACTGGATATCAAGACAGTCACTAATACAAAATCAGGTATAGCAGAAGCTACTCCAGTTAAAACTGGTGAAAGATAACTATAAGGCCCTGTTCAGCTAAGTTAGAAACCTCATGGGCAGCACACAAAAATGTACTGAATTGGTAGTTAATGGTACCACATTCATTGAGTCTGGTGATATAGTGAACATGTTAGATGACAAATTCAGTTCTAACTTTACCCTCTGTCACCCTCAACCACCCCCAAGAAATACCCTCAAACACAACCCCTACAATTATAGCTAAGGAGCATGTAGTGACTGTGTTTGCTAAAGCCAAGACCACAGCCTCTATAGGCACCAATATCATCCTGGAATGCATTCTAAACAGTCTAAAATATAATAACTATAGTCTTAAAACAGGATTTGTGCAATACTAACAGAGAACTGCAATGGGCATCCTCATTCTCAAGGGAAGACCTTTAACAGATCCTGGAAACTACAGACCCAATAGTCTGACTAGATTTATTTGCAAAGCCCTGGAAAAAGTATAACTGAAATGATCATCAAGGACATTAAAGACCTCCAGATACTGGATTCATCCCAGTTTGGCTTTGTCAAAGGAATGTCATGCTTACTGAACCTGCTGGAGTTATTTAAAAGATCACTAAGGCAATGGATGAGGAGAAGGCAGTGCATACTGCCCACCTAAATCTGGCTAAAAGATTTGATACAATAACCCACTCAGGCACTGTCAACAAACTTACAGAATTAGGCATAACCCCCTTTTTAACATGCTGGAGAGCTAGCTGGCTGATGAATAGGACCCAAGAGGTTAGGATTTGTGAGGCCACCTCTACAAATTGGACAGTAACCAGTGGAATCTCTCAAGGCTCTGTGCTAGGTGAGCTCCTCTTTGGCATCTACTTCTCAAAAGTCAAACCCTGTGTCAAAGGCCTTTGACTGTCTAAGTTCATGGATGATCGCAAACTGGAAGCAGTCTTTGAATTGCTCAAAAAAATAAGAAACCCTTCAGGAAGGTCTAACACAGAAAAACACTTGGTGCCAAAGACATGGTTTAAAACTCTGTGCCAAGTAATGTATTATAGTACCTTTGGAAAGTCATCCACCCTGGGTAACTATATCAACAGCAAAACACCCCTAAAAGTTGATTCACTAGTCACGGGGTCCGGGAACTCATGTATACAGTAATCTAGCCTTTGATTAACATGTCCAAGGTAAAAAGGAAATCATTCTATGTTGCTCAACTTATAGGTAAGGGCATGGCATATTGGTACAGAGAGTTCATCTTACCACTGTACTTGGACCTCAACAGACCCATCATAGAGGGTAATGTCCTTTCGGTATGTACCCGACCAGATACATGCAGCACCTTTAACATCCAGAAAGGTTCCTTACAAAACAAAGGAGAAGACAAAATGCCCTATGCTGATTTACTCAAATTGCTCTCTCTTTTTCTCAGTGTCATACAGGCTTCTGAGAGGTTATCTTTCCTGGTGTGTGTGTATACAAGGCATCCCTGTACTCTGTTTTGATTAACCTTTTGCACATTCAAAAAACAAACAGCATCAGAACTAATAGATCATAATAGATCAAAAGACCTACATATTGCTTGTGAGATCAGTAGGACATGTTGGACCAAGAGATATATTTCTCAAAGAATTCTAATTCTCTGTGACAGGCTTCCCATCCATGTGAAGCTGAGTTCCTCCCTAACCCTATTTAAATGCAACTTGGACCAATAGATGGGTAATCAAAAATTTGCCCCTGGTCTGACACCTATGTGTATGATTGGAAATTGACAGTCAGCAAATCACCCCTATATAAATTACATTTTTGGGTCAGTTTGGGTTTCACAATTATGTTTGAAATGGCCATAGTGATCATTAGCCTAGTATATACCTATGAACCTATAATTCTGCTGAACAGCTACAGCATGAGCCATTCTGGCATTCCCACATGTGTACACAATGTGTTACACCATCATCTGGACAGGCTGTCACCAGTTCTGTTAATGCAGGGAATCTTGGTACAAAGAACCAATGTTCTGTACATGGAAGGTCCATTCTATCCATGGAAGACATAATCTCTTACACCCCTTAACCTCCTAACCACTTGCATAGCATGACCCTCAAACTCTGTTAACATTGCTGCCTTCTAACACTGTGCCTCATCCTACAAGTGCAAATGGTCATGACTGTACTTTATTACTTCTCTGACTTATGTGATTATGGTAATTGCCAATGCACAGTCTAGCCCATCAATACACTGTAATGGCACCCCCTGCATATTGTATATTCCAACTCTGAGATCTCAATGCTGTGAGGAAAAGGGTAAATTTCCTGATCTCTACTGTAGTGTGATCTGTTATAAAAATATGGATCCCTTATGCATACAACCATTTGGTAATGAGGATTCGAAAATTTCCAGATCGACATTACGAAAACTGGAAAACACGCAACAAGCCTAGCCATATTAATCCAGAGTTGCCTCAATTGTCATTGGTTAGATGGATGTAATTTGCAGAGTGAGACTATAACAAGCACTGACTACCCCTGTCCATGAAGGACATGGGTGCCACCCCGGGGTGAATTCTATTTGTCCAGATTGCACTTCAGTATACGTTCAAAGTTTTGATTTTCTAGTAGATTTCTATCAGTCATTAGAATTTCATAGGTAAGTAGTATACTAGCTGCTCTTGGAGGCCATTTTAAGCTTATCCAATTCCCTCAAAGGTGAGAATCAAACCCTTTACCTTGTGTCTCTGAGGCCTACCTTAACCATAATTCCAATTGCTGGATTTAAAACAAGACTCAAACCTTGTACCTTGTCCCTGTGAGATAAACACCTTAACCATTTAACAGACCATGCCCCTCACTTTAATGTCAAATCTGAAGGACAACTCACTCAGGGCTGCGGCACTCCTCTTATGCTGCACTGCATTCTCTCTGTCTGATGTGGAAATAGAATCCACAGACTTCTGCACCAAAGATGTGTGTGCTACCTGTTGTGCCATACTATTATTAAATGCCTAGCAATAGAAAGTTGTCACTCCTCTGCTATTTGTGGAAACCATATATGCCCCCACAAGCTGCAACATCATGTCAAGGAACTTTTTTAAGTTTCTTTAAACCAATGTCTACAAAATTCCTGATGTATCTTCAGTCAGATGCTGAAAGGTCACCATAGCATGAATGTTAATGGTACAAAAATCTTTGTGCCTACTCGATTAGCAGAACTCAAACCCCCTTGATTCTCTGCAAGGAATGCATATTCACTAGCTTCTGAATTATGTCACTGTCCATACAGTAGCAGCCAACAATGTTTCAGTTGTGGAGGTGATAGCATGCTAGCCATTGACAGACTCTACTGCAGTGTGAGGAGTAATGGTGTGTAATATCATGGATACTGGATATCAAGGCAGTCACTAATACATGCAGATCAGGTAAAACAGAAGCTACTCCCAGAATCTTAGCATAAGCAATGTAATCAGCAGAAGCAATGTAATTCTCCACCAGAAAAGGATGGTGCAATGAAATGCTGGTCACAAAGGCATGTCATACTAATTTTATAGATATGCAAAGCATACTGACATGATTGATTTCTTGATTTGCGTGCACAATGGCTCTTAGTGGATTAACACATTTACATGTCATTGTACAGTCAGTTGCATGTGGTGCATACTGCTCTATCTTGCTACAGTCTCAGTCATGCTATGAATGTTTCTGAATCAACCCCATCCATGTGATCATCTCCTACCATGCTGCTTTACTTACAAAATACTGTATTTCTTTCTGAATTGCATGACGTCACATAAATGCTAAGTGTTTGTGTATTTTATAAAAAGGAAATCATGAGTATGTCTATAGTCAAATGAGTTTGCAACAGTTAAAACTGAGGTAAAGGGGACATTTAAAATTTCCATTGATGGACCATTTAGATATTTTCACTCTCAACCTTACAATTTCCTTTTGTATCTCTTCCTTTTTTAAATAGGTCTTCCTCTAAGTTCCCATGCTACTGACTTGCCCAAGGCTGCATAACGTCTGCTTTTAATGGAGTATAACATTTGTGCACAATGTACAGTCTGCTGCACCTGTCACTCCTTTTACTCCAAGCTGCCTTAGGCTACATGGTTATTGATGTTCCTTGTCTGAAGTGTGTAAATGTATTCAGAACTTCATCAGTACAGTCTGTACTCCAGAGTTTATTTGGATGGGGGACATTTATGCCTTACTGGACTAGTTAGGGTGCATATGCATGGATGTATGATCTGATGAAAACATGAATTATTTATGTAAAATATAAATGTGAAAAATAAGTGGATCTTGCTGTAGGAGACCTTTCAGAACCAACATATTTACTTTCATTGCAAAAATTAAGTTTTTTTCTTTTTTCATTTGAGAATAAAAAGTACACAGAATTCATTGCATGAAATATTCAAGAGCAAAACACAGAAGCTGGTAGAGAGACATGCAATCTATTCCATATAAAAAGCAGGCTATATTTTTCAGGTAAGAAACCAATGCCTTTGACAAAAAAAAAACAAAAAAACAAAACAAAAATCAGCTGTGTCCCTTTCATAAATGAAAAAAAAAAAACTAATGAGATTACATCATTGTGTAGTTTTTGGGCTGCTGAGATTTATATCTCTTAGTTATAAAACCATAATTTACTTATAACAAGGCTATATATATACATGTATGTATACATATGTATATTTATCTATCTATCTATATATATATATATATATATATATATATATATATATATATATATATATATATATATATATCTACAGGTCCACTTTTAAATGCTGAAATGCCGAAATCTTGATTTTTAAAATATCATACCCAAAACATCGAGATTTCGGTATGTTGACATTTAAAAGTGGTGAAAGAAAGACACACACTTAAAATAAAGTGTTTGCAGGGGGGCAAGCCCCCCTGCACCTCCCACATCCCCCCTACTTAAATATACCAACTCCAAGATCGTGCTACAGTAAAGAGAACAGTAATGCTCCTGTTGCACTTACAGTTCTCTTCTCTGTAGCTCGATCTCGGAGTTGATATATTTAAGTGGGGGGGGGGGTGCAGAGGGGCTTGCCCCCTGAAAACACTTTGTTTTCATTCATTTGTCTTTTTTTTTAAATTCACTTTTAAATGTCGTGATACCAAAATCCTGATGTTTTGGGTACGTTATTTTAAAAGTCGAGATTTCGGCATTTCAGCATTTAAAAGTGGACCCATATATAAATAGATAGGCACACACACACACACACACACACACATATCTATATATATATATATATATATATATATATATATATATATATATATATATATATATAAAGTATCTTTTGAAAGATAGTGGACACTGATACACAACGTGGCATCATTTTCCTGGGCTGATCAGCAACATTTAATGTAAGAACTGTGGGTGTGGTGCAGCCCTAGAATGGTGTGGTGGACATATAACTGGCAAACTGGTAATTGGTGAATAGTGTCAATATAAGGCATCAGCCAAAGTAGAAGGCAATGGGCTACCATAGGCTTCAATGTTTTTAGCAGAAGGGAAGTGTCTGTCTTCAGAATTTTTGTTATAAACATTGCAATAGGTGATCATTCCATTCATTGAAGGCATGAATACTGAAGTAGTTTAATGTATTCAGTTGTTAACCAGCTATGTTAACTGAGCCATTGTAGATGCTCCTCTGTAATGACAAATATCTTGAAAGGCAAGAGTAAGAGAGAGAGAGAGGTTGGGGGAAAGAGAGAGAGATTTCTGAGTGGCAGTCCAGCAGCAATAGTTTGGTAGGTTGAAGAAAATTATATATCATGGATTTGTCAAGCAGAGTACCTCACTAGCCTTCTTTAAGAGGAACCTGGATGACTGGATGGGAAACAAAAAATATACCCTGCTGGACAGAGAAACAGGTGCTGACTTTGTGGAAACATGGGTGAAATTCTTGGCTATACTTATAAGAGCCTCCAAGCCAATAGCCTAATATCGTTCTATGAACCTATATAGTGTCTATTTCTAAAGTTCATTGAGACTTGGGTCTGTTTGTGTCTGAAAAGGATCCTTGATAATCAGATCACTTACCCTTTTAAAAATGAATTCAAAAATAAGCATATTAAAAGAAAACATCTTTAATCAAAACTGACAGTAAGTAGAAGACAGGGCTAAACAGCAGATTCTGAAGTTGTAAAGAGATATCTGGTGTATAATGGCTAAAAACTGCTTGACTACTACATTGTTGTAGTGTTCTAGTGCTATTAAACATCTTAAAAGTACTTCTGGGATACATGGATGATGAAAGAAATTTCTGTGTAATAAAGGCTCTGTGGTGCAGCATGCCATGTAAAAAAGAAAAGAAAAAATTACAGCAGAATTCTGGAGCTCACTGTCAAATGTCTAGGTTTTATTTATGATCACCTCATTTTTCAAAGCCAAAGCTACAACTTCATCAGAATCACAGTATTCTTTCCTGGACACAGTTTAGGAGAGGGACATAAAGCCCATGAAAATTGTCAATAATAAGAAGAGACAATTATTTATTTATTTATTTATTTATTTATTTACCGGGAAAGTCTGACTGGGCCAGAAGCTCATTTTCAGTGGAGGCCTGGGAAGAAAAGCTCCACAGAAATACAAGCAATATACAATAATTAGACAGTACAATAATATGCATACAGTAAGATGCAGAATACATATCTTCTAATTAGTCTATACAAAGCAGTATTCAATGCAGTTTACTAGTAGATAGAGGTTCAAGAAGAAAACACAAGCATCTCAGTGAAGATCTCTGTGAGAAAAATAAAATTAGTACTGTGTACATATTAAATAATAGTTATGACAAAATGAGATTTAATATGTATATATATATATATATATATATATATATATATATATATATATATATATATATATATATAGTAATAAACACTGAGGAGAGGGAGAAAATGAAATAAGGATGGGCAGTGTGTTGAGAGAGTTATAGGTATCTTGTCAGTCAGGATTGGCACATGAGCAATGACAGTTCTTGTATAGATCTTCACATAGTAGTTGTTTAAAACTGGTAGATTCAGGTGTGTTTTGGATGGTGTGGGATAGAGGGTTCCATAATTTAGCTATCTGAGTTGAGAATAGGGCTTCACTGTGAGTGTTGTTAGCTT
The DNA here is from genome assembly GCF_019279795.1 of Protopterus annectens. Classification (NCBI taxonomy): domain Eukaryota; kingdom Metazoa; phylum Chordata; order Ceratodontiformes; family Protopteridae; genus Protopterus; species Protopterus annectens. Next base: position 759,903,838 of record NC_056732.1, on the reverse strand, counting down.
TGTTTACTGTGAGAAAGTTTCTGTCTGCATATCTTAGACTTCTTGAGCATTAATAAGAAACAACAAGTTCCTCAAGGGATGGGCAACCGTCAGGATGGAAGATGATATTGTGTGTGAATTTAAGTTGGTAGAGACAAAGAAGGTTAGGTAGGTCAAGCCAATTTAATTTATGTAGAGCAATACAATGGTGAGTTTGGTGGGGAAGGTTGGCGGGGAAACTATTTTGCTGTAAGTTTCCAATTTGGTTAAGTCTTATTATTTTAAGTTGGTAAAGATGGGGAAAGCATAAAGGAGTATAGAGGGGAGCAGTGGCAGTTGGTGACTTCAATTTAAAGGGGGGGATGCAGGAGACAGGTGAATGAGTGGGGCCAATGGGAAGGGGTGTGGCCAACTAGAAATGGGTGGAGCTATGCTCAAAACTGCAATAACTGGAACTTTAATTAAATACGCTGCCATGGGTGCCAAACCATCATTACAAGAGTCCAATCAAGACAAAATAAGTGTAGAAGAAAAAATATTTCAATGCATTGGCTACATGACAGTTTACTTAATATCTAGATGGAAATGCAAAGGTTCTGAGGCATGAAAAATAAATTACTTTTTAAATACATTACTGGAATGCCAGTCAAAATCATGTATAAAAAAAACAAGCAGCACTGAACTCAAACCACTTCTCCTTGCACTGCAGTTCTAATTATAATTTATATTCTGCTTTATAAAATTACCAAGTAACATGCTGAAAGTAGCAATCTCTGTGATACCTCCCCTTGTAAAAAAGTTTCTTATCCAAAAAAGACCTGCTGCCTGACAACAACTATCTATTTGTTTCATGGGGAAGATATGATCAAAGTAAAAAATGAACAGCAAACAAGAAACAAGCACAAGATAAATTACTTAAAGGGTTACTGCACAAGTTATGGACCACACATGATAGATTGGCATTCTGTTTAGTTTACGGGTAAAGCCTGCAAAGATGACTGCAAGTCTCCAACAAATGTAATGAGTTTCTGAAAATACTGTAATCCTGTCCTTTATTACAAATACTGTCATATGTATTTCAATACCTAAGGCTTATACGTTATCTAGTTATGTAAATATTCTCTGCATGGCAAAAACAGAAAGGCTTTCAATGTTGGTAATTCTTTAACAGTATGCTTAATAAAGCTTACTTCCATCTTACAATCTCCAACAAGCTTACCTGATGGTCATTAAAGCATTGCCACTTAAACACAGAGCAACAGGGCACTGCAACAGCATGCATTTTCTGAATAATAAGAAGCATAAATCAACAGTATAAAAATATGACGGAAAACCAGACCATTCTGCAAAATCAAGGACAGATGAAAAGCCACTGTCATACTTGTGTCTACCTTGGATGCGGGAATACTCTGCACATTTACACGGCATAACTGCTCCTTGCCTTGCTTGGACACATCCAGAGTCACTACATGGGGGAGTGGGATGCAACAAGTATATCACAATTTGAAAAGTCTCTGGATGACAGTGATGGCCCTGACATTCATACCTCATACCTCTCAACCTCAGAGCAAAAAATCTGGACAAAGCCATACATAGAAGTGGGACACAGGCCCTAAAAAAAGGACAATTTTTAAATATTGCTCTTATAAACTTAGAAAGATAATAGAACAGTAGTAGGTCTTGCATTAGTACGAATTTTCTGAAGGGTATGAAATCTGAAACTCAAATGTCTGCCATTATTTTCTAATTTCAGGCTTTAATCATTTACTACTCATTTGCCAGAAAACCACAATTTTATGAAAACCAGACCAAATATGTGATGCAAAAATATAAAATTGCCACACAATACAGCTGGGAACCTGTCAAAGAAGGGACACCTTTTTAATATTAGTACTGATAACTTGAGCAGCTGACAAAATAAGAGAATCTACACACATTTCTGAAATAAAAGTAATCTATAACTCTGATCATTACAGTTATTTATAATTGTAAACCCTCCACATTTTCTTCCATTTTGCGGAGGGATTATTAGGGGGAGAGCAACATTTTGAGCCAAAATTGGGGACAGTTGAAAGGTTTGGATATTCCTAATTCTATAAAGTGATTTATTTGCACATACCTCTCAACCTGTTAATGCATCAAATCTGGACAAGGCCAAATATATTAGGGAACATATAAACAGTGCTAAAAATTGCTCTTGTATAAACTTAAGACATTTGATAGAATAACATGTGTTGCTTTAGCATGCATTTTTCTGAAGGTTATGATGTCTGAAACTCAATGTATGTCATTATTTAATTACTTAATTCCTAAATCATTTGCCAGAATACCACAAATTTTATGAGGAACAAACCAAAAATAAGAAGCAAAAATCTATTCATTCTGCAGAAATCAGGACAGTTGAGAGGTATAGTTCAGCCAGGGCTGTCTTTGAGTTTGCTGCCCTTCCCCCCCTCACAAAATCATGGTTGAATGGAGCCCCGCCCCCTGCAAGCATTCCAATGTCCCATTCCTTGGTTATTTTGCCCCATTTACCATAAACACTGTAATGTGCATACTGCTTTACTTCTATGATGATTTGGATTTCATTTGAAAGTTTTATTTTGCATTTTACAGCACAAATACTAATAGATATCTGCTCAACAAAGCAATGCAGTCTCACAATGAAAATAGACTTAGCATTAAAACTTCTCTGCCCTTGAAGCTCACATTCATTGAAACAGCATTGAAACCCACATTCAAAGAAAAATACATTTTGCCAGTAACAGATAAAGATTTACTTTGGGTTGTTTTCAAATCATAGGCCTCTTGCACACAAAACATACACGTGCTCTTTGATACACCTTCCTGATTGTATTAAATTATATTTGTTGTACAATACAGTACAATTGTTAGAGGGCATTTTAAATGTAATGTTTTGAACATTTTTTCCAGTAAACAATGAAACAAAATGCATGCACCGATAATGACAAAACTACCCAATTCAGAACATTTCCATCATAAAAGTCTACTCAAACTTCTACAGTCCACCAGTATCAGTAAATATGCACAATCTCTGAAGAAGTAAAAGTCATCTAAATAATGCCACATTAAAGAGATCTGTAACTAATGAAGAGGTTGTTGCTAGAAAACAACTTTATATTTCATTTTTTCATCTACAAATAAAGCACCTGTTGCTCTTTAGGAATACATTTCTAGTAATATTCAATAGGGAATAGATGGCAAACTGATGAAAGCTTCGTATGTACTAGGTTTCTTTGCCAGAAAGGACTGCATCATCCACCCCCTTTACAACACAGTACAGTATCAGCAATGCATCTACCTACTGTGGGAGTAGAACCCACAGCCTTCCGCATCAAAAAGCAAGTGCACTACCTGTTGTGCTATTAACAATGCAAGCCAAGTCAGCATAAGCAGCACTAAACTTTTGTTACCCTGCAGCTCTCAACTCTTTGTAAAATCTACTTGCCACTCAGCTGTATCTCTGAGCTTTGCAGCACAAGAAATCTGGAAAATGCCAAAATTTATTGGGGGGGGGCCCAAAAACCAGGGACACATTTTAAACATTGCTTGTATAATGTTGGAAAGTTGCTAGAATAAAATACTTTGTTACCACCATACATTTCACTGCCAAGCCTTGAACTCAGGACCCTGTGTAAAGCAGTCAGAGCAACATAACACTATGCCAAATCAGCTGTTTTGTGAAAGAGTGGAAGACTGAGACTTAAAGGGCTATAATTTAATTAATTCAGTTCTCGCCATAGCTGTCAACCTCTTAGAAAAAAACACTTGAACAAAACCAATAATAGGGCAATACAGCCCCCCAAACATATTCAGTGAATCAGTTTTCACCATAGCTCTCAACCTCTTAGCAAAAAACACCTGGACAAAGTCAGTAATGGGGAATACAGCCCCCAAACATATTCAGTGAATTCAGTTCTCACAATAGCTTTCAACCTTAGCACAAAAAACCTGGACGAAGCCAACAATGGGGGAATACAGTCCCACACATAGGGCCAAATTTTGAATATCCATCTTATATACTTAGAAAATTGCTAGACTAAAAGGTTTTGTGTTACCATGTACTTTCTGTAGAATATGAAGTCTGAAATTCAAATGCCTGTCATTTTTATTTATTAAACATTTGTTAACCAGGAAAGTCTGACATGGAACAAAAGGCAATGTTCAGCAGAGACTCAGGGAGAACACTCTAGAAACATGTCTTTCTAAGATGGGAAGACACTAGATCACCCAGAGGAAACCCACACAAACACAGGGAGGACATGCAGACTCCACACAGAAGGCATCCCAGCCAAGAATCAAGTCAGAGAACCTGTAGCTGTCAGGCAACAATCCTACCACTGCCCGAGTAAGGAAACAAAAATACAGAAACCACAGATTTTATAAGGAACAGAACAAAACAATATGAGGCAAAAATCTGCAATATTTTTACAAATTGTGGTGGGTAGGGAATTCAGGCTCTTGCCACCTGCACCCAAGGTACAGTGATCAAGCCCCCCACCATGTATCCTGAGTTCTCTCTAGCACCAGTATATAGAAATTGGGGCATTACACATACACACAGATTTATTAAATAAAAATTAAAAACTGCCTAACCTCAAACAAACCCAGGTCATTGAACCTAGCACCTGCTACAGAAAGAACTATCTTTAATCACTTTTCATGCAAACCTCTCAAAGAATAGCTTCCCAATAAAAGTTTTTAGGTTGGCCAGGCCTACACATTCTGTAGACAGTAAACTCTTGATTACCATCAGCAGCACAACACAGCACACATGTATAAATTACAAAAAAAATCATCTTTTTTTCTTTTCTAACCAACCATTATGGCCCTTTGCCAAACAAACTTCCTTTCTTCTATCATATAAACCTTCTTTACGACTTTATCTTAGAGTAGAATTACAGGCATATAAAGAACCAAAAAAAGTCACCTGCTTCATTGCAAAAGACCTGTCTGTGCCATGGTGAATTTATTTAAAAAGGATGCTTATCTTGCTTGTCATTACACACACACAAAAAAAAAAAAAAAAAAAAACAACAAAGCAAGCTTCAGCAATGATATGCTTGCTGACTAGAGATGAAATAGGATTATTTTAGTGACTGTACTACAGTAGTATTTTGTATTTGTTCCCCTACCTCAAATTGAAAAAAACAAGTGACTGTCCAACATCACAGACTCACTCTTTCGAACTCCGGCATAAGCAAGGCAAAGCAAATCAGGCAAGCCAAAAAAAATAAGTCCTTGTTTAGCACCATAGAAAGTAACAATCTAAAGCACTGTGCTAGTAGTAGTACTAATTATTTCTCCCTCTCTTTTTTGGGAAGAGAGTGAGAACCAATCAGCAGCCATACAGCTGTCTATGTCACATCCATGACTGTGGACGTAGCAGTCAACCCCCCTTCTATTTTACTGTGCGGTTAGACCGCATAGCCTTCTGGGCATCACACTGATGTCTTCTTCTTTCCTTAATCTGGACTATTTTTACAGTAGTCTAGATTTAGATTTAGAGAGACTAATTAAAAAAAAAAAAAAAACCCGGAACTCACCTAACGTGCGCAGTCTGAGTTCCGGGTCTGTGCGAGTCAGTCGGACTCGCTTAGAGATGCAGCCACCAGACAGTTAATTATTATTTAAATAATAATTTATAAATATATTTTTTTAAACTTTTCTTTTCAACTTGGGGGGGGGGTGGCTGCAGTCCTGCAGTCCGATGGCACGAGCTGCCACTGGAGAGGAGGAAGGTTCTGGATATGGCTAGTTTGGTATTGTCACTGAGGAATGGCTTGCTTCTATACAGTGAGCCAAGTCTGATGTGAACTTTCTTAATTGTAGTGGCTATGTGTTGGTCAAATCTGAGTTTGCTGTCAATTGTCACTCCAAGGAGTTTTGTATGCTTAACAGGCTGGATGACTGTGTTGTTTGCTGAGAGAATAGTGAAAGGAGGGGAAGTTGGTGATTGTTTGTTACTGGTGAATAGCATTAACCGTGTCTTTTTGGGGTCGAGGATTAGTTGTGATTTACTTAGACATGTTTCTATATCATTAAAAGCTTGCTGGGCTACTATTTGGAGGTCTGATAAGGTATCTGCTGATCAGATTAAAGTCGAATCGTCCACATACTGAACTACTTTAGCTTGTGTTGTGGATGAGGCTAGATCATTAGAGAAGATGGTAAAAAGAAGGGGTCCTAGTATGGACCCTTGAAGGACTCCAACCGAGACAGGCAGAAGTGGTGAGAGTTTGGATTTTCATCATACTGCTTGTTGACTGTCAAAAAGATAGCTTAGGAACCAGGATTGGGAAGTCTTTGATAGGTTTAGTGAGGCAAGAGTACTAAGGAGTTTCTGATGGGAGACAGTGTTGAATGCTTTTGGCATATCTAAGAATATTGATGCTACTTGCTGGTTTGAATTTCTCAGTTGGTTGACGGTGTTAGAGAAATTAATTAGGGCTGTGGTGATGCTATGTTTTTGTCTGAAACCATGCTGGGAGGGAGAGATAAGTTTGTGAAATAACAGATATTGCAGTAATTAAGTGTGGATGCATTTTTCCAGAATTTTGACATGGGGAAGAGGATGGCTATGGGTCTGTAATTGTTTAATTCTGTTGATGTTCTCCTTTATGCAGAGGGGTAATATAAGAAATTTTCCATAATTTTGAGACATATTGTTCTGCTATAAACCTGTTTGCCTGAATGGAGATAGGCAGAGCTTTGGCATCAGCTGACAATTTGATGTACTCATTGGGAGTTGATCAGCTGCTAAGGAAGAAGGTTTCCATTTTTCTAGCATTGTTCTTATGGTGTTAAGTGGGACAGGTTTGAGGTCAAAAACATTGCTGTTAGTTTCCACATTAGGTGAGAGAGACAGAGGCATGGAATTGTTCCCTGTACCTAAGGAGAAGGTGGTGTTTATAAAGATGGTGTTGATTTGTGAGGCAATACTCATGCTTTGGTTATTGGTTGTTGGTTCTAGGGGTTGTTGCTTTGCTTGGGTGAAGGAGTGAGTTAATTGCTTGCCAACACTTTTTGGGATTGTTTTCATATTTGTTTTGCATAGTTGTATAATATGTTTTTTGTCTAGTTTGAGTTTTTTTTTTTTTTTTTTTTTATTTCAGAGATGGCGGTATATTAGCAGAGTTTTATTGTCTTTTGTTTTTTGGTATTGATACCAGGTTTTGTCCCTTAGTTTTTGAAGTTTAGTGGTTACTTTTGATATCCAGGGCAATCTCTTATTTTTAACACGACATGTATGAGTTGGTGCTAAACTATTTAGAATAGTTAGAAATACATTGAAGTATGCTCCAAACTGGTCAAGATGGAGATGATGGAGTGGTGTCTAGTTTCATTTATTGAGCATTTCTATGAATACTACATTGGAGAAGTTATTAGTATTTCATACAATGTTGTAAATTATGGTTCTGGGTGAGATGGAGCTGATGATGGATTAAGTAGGTAGGTCTTCTTCTCCTTTCGGCTTTTCCCATTTAGGGGTCACCACAGTGGATCAGCTGTTTCCATTTCTTCCTGTCCTCTGCATCTTGCTCCGTCACACCAACCACCTGCATTTCCTCTCTAACCACATCCATAAACCGTATCTGAGGCCTTCCTCTTTTTCTCTTACCTGGCAGCTTCATCCTTAGCATCCTTTTCCTAATATACCCAGCATCCCTCCTCAGCACATCTCCAAACCAACACAATCTCGCCTCTCTGGCTTTGTCTCCAAACTGTCCAACCTGGGCTGACCATCTAATATACTTATTCCTAATCCTGTCTACCCTCATCACACCCAGTGCAAATCTTAACATCTTTAACTCTGCCACATCCAGCTCTGACTCCTGCCTTTTTGTCAATGCTACTGTCGCCAACCCATATAACATAGCTGGTCTTACTACCCTTTTGTAGACCTTCCCTTTCACTCTTACTGGTATTCATCTGTCACAAATCACTCCTGACACTCTTCTGCACCCACTCCACCCTGCCTGTACTCACTTCTTCACCTCTCTTCCACACTCGCCATTACACTGATCTGTTGATCCCAAGTATTTAAACTAATCCACCTTTGCCAGCTCTACTCCCTGCATCCTCACCATTCCTCTATCCTCCCTTTCATTCACATGCATATATTCCATCTTAGTCTGGCTGACCTTCATTCCTCTCCTCTCTAGAGCATATCTCCACCTCCCCAGGGTCTCCTCAACCTGTTCCCTACTCTCACTACATATCACAATGTCATCTGCAAACATCATAGTCCATGGGGCTCCTGTCTGATCTCGTCTATCAACCTGTCCATCACCAGTGCAAATAAGAAAGGGCTCAGAGCTGATATTTGATGTAATCACACCACCTTAAACTCATCTGTCACTCCCACTGCAGAGCTCACTACTGTCACACTACCCTTGTACATATCCTGTACCACTCTTACATACTTCTCTGCCACTCCCGACTTCCTCATACAATACCACAACTCCTCTGTAGGCACCCTGTCATATGCTTTCTCTAAGTCCACAAAGACACAATGCAATTCCTTCTGACCTTCTCTGTACCTCTACACTCTCAGAGCAAACATCGCATCTGTAGTGCTCTTTCCTGGCATGAAACCATACTGCTGATCACTAATCATCACCTCCCTTCTTAACCTAGCTTCCACTACTCTTTCCCATAATTTCATGTTGTGACTGATCGGTTTTATCCCTCTGTAGTTACTACAGCTCTGCATATCACCATTATTCTTAAAAATCGGTACCAAAACACTTTTTCTCCACTCCTCAGGCATCCTCTCACTTTCCAAGATTTCATTAAACAATCTGGTTAAAAATTCTATTGCCGTTTCTCCTACTCACCTCAAAGCTTCCACAAGTATGTCATCTGGACCAACAACCTTTCCATTCTTCATCCTGTTCCTAGCCATCCTTACTTCCGCCTTACTAATCCATTGCACTTCCTGATTCACTATCCCCACATCATCCTAAGTAGGTAGGTCTATGGTCACTTAAATTATTTGGAAGACATATGGAGAGATATTTGTGGATAGTACTGCTAATACGTGACCAGTCTGAGATAGATTCCCTTCTGCTATGTTTATCTATTCGAGTGAGAAACTGGATTGTTTGCAAGAAACCATGTAGATTTATGAAGGTAGAGGGGTTATCATCAGTGCAGGTGCTCCAGTCTAAGTTGAAGACACCTATAATAATGGTTTCATGGGTGCAGGTTGAGGCTGTCCAGGCTATGAGTTCGTCAATGGCAGTGGGAGTATTATTGGGAGGTATGTAAGTGGCTATTAAAGTAGTATTTTTCTTTGGGTTGATTCTGAGCCATATTACTAGGACTTCAAAGTTGTTATCATAAGGGTATTTGATGGATAGTTAGTCTATGCTTAGGTTATCATTGTAGAAGATTGCAACCCACCACCCTTCTTTCTGATCCTGTCTAACCTGTGTATGCTATAACCTTGAGGGAGTATGTCTGGGTCTCTTATGTGGAGTTTTGCCAAGTTTCTGTTGCTATAAGAATGCATGGTGAGTATTGTACAATGACTGCATGAAAGTCTGTGATCTTGTTAACTAGGCTTCTAAGGTTCATGTTAAGAATGAGAAGGTCTGTAGTTTTAATGTGAGGAAGGGGTGGAATGGTAGCCATGATGGTATGTTGTGCAGTATGTGGCCCAGGATTGGGGTATATATCACCACTACGGAAAACCCGTGATAATACACATACAGGTTTGTGTGATAATTTGAAGAGTATGTGAAGGTGTTTGCTGAAGCAGTTAGTGGTATTAAAGACAACTGCATGTTTGAAGTGGAAGTATGCAATAGGTGTGTGATTGTAGAGTTGGGAGGAGATGGCAAAGTAGGAGAGTGACGAGTAGATGGTATTAGTATAATACAGCATGGGGCTATGGACATGTTGCATCTGTAGGTGACTGTAGGATGTTCGATAGTATGCAGATAGCAGTAGGGTATAGAGTGTGGGCAGGAGAAAGAGCATAGTGTGTACTCTTTTTTTAAATGCAGATTACCTGGATGGTATAATGAAGAGATAAGGAAAGAGGGGTGTTGGTGTAGTGTGGTGGGAGCAGCATGATTAAGGACTGCTGCAATTAAGTTGTGTGAGGAGTGGGAGGAGTGTTATAAATAGTGTAATTGGTTAACTGAGGTGTGACTGAAGGATGGAGGCTGATTCTTGATTGGGGGAAGTTAGGGGAGTGGTTAGCATTGGTATAAGTCTAGGTGATGCAGGGGTGGTGGGAATGGGGGTAGGGTTGGGGAGCATAATGAGCTTGAGCATAGCAGGGCTGCCCCCCCCCCCCACAGAAGAGTGCAAAGAAAAACAATCAGTATGAGAGTAGAAGCTTTGGAGCTATAAGGTAAGTGAAATAGGTTAATAGGTTCATAGATTAGTACTAAAGCAGGGAAAACGCAGAAGCAGAAAGGTATGAGTGTAAGCAGATAGTTGTAGACACACTACTTTTATGGCCTTGGTGTGTAAGTACAACAAAGCACGGCAAATCTGTCTGGTGACAAATACACCAAGTAAATAGTACTAGCCTTACTTTACTGGAATTCTAATGGGGGAGGCAGATTTAGTTGAGATAAGATACAGAAAGTATATTGTTCATTGTGGCAATTAATGGCAAGAGACCGATATATAGTTGCCTGGGGTGGGGGTGGGGAGCTCTTGCAGGTGTGCATGCCAGCCAAAGCCAATGTTTAAAAATAACTAGTAAAAGTAACAAATATGCCATAAAAAGAAATGTAAACAACCAGTCATAATGTTTAAAATATAACTATTAAGGACCAAATCTGCTAATAAGAAGAAACGGCAAACATCCAGTCACCTATGCAGACTTGTCTGGCAGCTGTCCTTATTAAGAGGCGTTACTCTTGGCTTGTAATAACCGCAGCATAGCAGTGGTTCTATTTGCCAGTGCTATACTTGCTGGGGGGGGGTACCCGAGCTGTACTGATACGGGCAGACCAATTGTGGGGTTGGGAGGGTGGCTTAATGGCTAAGGTGTTTGCCTTACAAACACAATGTGCAGGGTTTCAGTCTCACAAGGGATAATTGGCTAGGCTTAAAATGGCTCGCAAGTGCAGTTAGCTTACTACTAAAACTATGAACTACTACTATGAACCTAAAAGAGATAATAAGTGATGTTTGGAATATCGCTATTTATTACAAAGTTTACAGCACCTCAATAAGCAGTAAAGTAATAGGAGTGAGGGTGAGCTGACTGAGTGTGGATGTGTGTTGTTAGGAGAGGTGCAAAGGAACCTAGAGAGGCAGTAAGGGGACCTGTGGTGTCTGTAAAGTGAGTGTGCAATGACTGAGACAGAGAAAAATTCAACAGACCGTTATGTATGGACTGCTGACCTCAGGGCTTGTAGTGGATTAGATAACAGGCAGAAATCATATAATAGTAACAGTAAAACACATATATATGCAGTCATCATTTCTCAAAATAATAGGGCAGAAGGCAATAATCGGTTAGAACACATTTCAGAATAACACAGCACACACTTAGCAGGACTGCAATATTAAGTAATACAGAATATAGCACTGATCACTAGAGGCCGAAGAAGCTTGCCTGTTACCAACAGGGAACAAGCATTTCTGTCTCTTGCAATTTAAAATACTGCATTAGTAAATAGAATATGTGCAGTTGCAGCTTCTACAAATAACTAGGGAAAGGATACTGTAGGCAAGAACACAAAACAGTCAAAACCAGTTAAGGAGCATTACATTACACAAGTCTCCAGTGAAAATCCTTGTAAGCATAACAGCATATTTAACAACAAACATTTTATGAAGTAAAAGCAGTCACTGCTTCAGTTAGTCCCTTAGACCATTGTAAGCATAACAACATATGTAACAGCAAATAGTTTCTGTAGTAAAAGCAGTCACTTCTTCAGTTAGTTTACTAGACTACATAAAAGTTATCTAAGTATTCAGTTGAAAAGCACAAATTTGCCTATTTAACCAGGTGCACCACAAATATTTGAGAATAGTTTAAACAATTGCTGAGAAATTTACTTGAGGGCGCACACACTGAAAAGGGGCTGAAGAGCGCTTCCTCACCACGAGCAGGCCAAAAACAACTATTTCAAAATGGCACCACTCAAGAAGACACACTAATATAGACTAGCTAATGTGCATGGGGGAGGGGGTGTTAGAGGAGGGAGATACAAAATGGGGGAAGATAGAACCAGAACAAGCAGCTAGAGATATGCTCCTCCCCCTCACAGAAAAGTGCAAAGAAAAACAATCAGTATGAGCAGTAGAAGATTTGGAGCTATAAGGTAAGTGAAAGCAAGGAAGAGGTAGAGGCAAAATGGTAGGAGTGTAAGCAGATAGTTGCAGACACACTACTTTTATGGCATTGGAGTGTAAGTAAAACAAAGGACGGCAAATCTATTTGGGGACAAAATACACCAAGTAAATGGTATTAGCCTTACTTTACATGGATTCTAATGGGGAGGCAGATTTGGTTGAGACAAGATACAGCAAGCATATTGTTAGTTGTACCACTTAGTGGCAAGAGACCAAGCTATAGTTGCCTGTGGTGGGGGTAGGGAGCCCTTGCAGATGTGCACACCAGCCAAAGCAATGTTTAAAAATAACTAGTAAAAGTAACAAATATGCTATAAAAAGAAATGTAAACAACCAGTCATAATGTTTAAAACACTATTAAGGACCAAATCTGCTAATAACAAGTAACTGCAAACATCAAGTCACCTATGTAGACTTGTCTGGTGGGTATCCTTATTAAGAGGTGTCACTATTGGCTTGCAATAACTGTAGCATAGCAGTGGTTCTATTTGCCAATGGTTTAGTTGCTGGGGGGGGGGGGGCGAGCTGTGCTGATACAGGCAGACCAAGTGTGTTGCAGGCGTGCACACTGAAAAGGGGCTGGAGAGAGCATGAATAAAAGTTATGAGAAATTATTACACACACATAGTAAGAGACGTGAAATAAAAATGCATACGAGATATAAATGTCAGACTTATTGGTTTATATATAGAAGGTATAGAACTAGAGAGCCAGGATAGAGACGGAAAAGATGTGTCATGGGGTAAGCTGTTGTAAGATACAAAACCAGGCTGTGATTCAATGATTAAGTGTACACTATATATGGTCAGTGTACTGAAAATGTTTAGGTCAGGTTGACATCTGATTTAAACAGATCTACACAGCTTTGCTACAGAAATTATTTCACTGCACACCATTAATGTACTTGGTGCACTATATGTATGCCAGCAACTTACAGAGCATACACAACCGCAGTGCCGGATTTCATTTTTTTTTTTATTTCACTAAATGTCCTTTCTTTCTTCCTTTTATTTTACTGTTTTTTGTAAGGTAGATAAATTTAGTTGATGAACACTCTGTTTCTTTTTTGTTATTTTCTTTCTTTATTTACTTATTAGATAACCAGTTACGTATACTTGGAACAGGATAATTTTTTGCCCCAACCTCAGGATCAGTGGAAACATTATACACAGAATAAAATTAATTACAACACAAAGAAGAAGCTACATTATAATAGCTGCATAAGTACACCACTGAAAAAAGGCAATAAGTGGGATTCACAGACAGGCTACTTAGTGTGCAATGCACAATTATGCCAGAATGTTCCTTGCACAGACTGGTCTATGCTAGTAGTACATACAGTGTAGAGACCAGCAAGCACAGTGAGACACTGCCACCTGATAATGAAGCTGGGTGTTGAAGCAGGGTATACTGTAAAAGGGATTCTGGGTGAGAAGGATGTAGGTTAAAATACAAGAAGACTTCTTCCTGGCTGTGTTTGCTGGAGGGGGGGATGGAAGCACCTAGAATAAGGAATGAAAGGAAATGAATGGGGGAGGGCAGTAGATAGGATGAACTACCTGGCTGTGCTAAAAATAATCTGGAGGAGCCAGTTTTACTGAACAGCAAATACTACAGAAGTCCTTTATATTTACAGTGTGATGGTGGTGGTAGTGGCAGTTGACAAGGCACACTGGTGATTACCATCTGGAATATGAGACTTGATTATGCAAGTTAAGACCAGGTTAGCAGTTAAATAAGACAAGTCTAGAGGATGTGGTGATGGATGAAGGAAAAGGTACTACAAGCAGCGATGGAGTAGTAAGGGGATCATAACTATAGTGGCATGATCTCTTCATAGGTTCATAGGTTCATAGGAGGGTACTAGGCTGTTGGCCCTAGGGCCTATATAAGCCTAGCCAAAACTGTACCCTGGCTTTCGCCATGCAAGAAAATTATTTTCCTGTGCCCCTGTCTAACAGCCACAGAAGTGATCCCCGAGGTGAATTTCCTATCTCCCATACAATCATCAAGATTTTTCTTGAAGAGTGCTAATGAGGAGCTCTGTTTGACATACGTAGGTAGTCTGCTCTAGAGTATGGGAAGTCTTTTGGACAGGAATCAATCCTTCCAGCATGTTCTGTTTATTGTGGTGATAAGGTTTAGGTCCCTAGAGAGTGTAGCTCAGAGGGATTGGGATTTCTTTAAGTGGAGCATGTCTAGCAGCACTGGGTTTGACATAGCTTTGTATGTTAGACAGAGATCGCCTCTGAGTAGGCGATATGCGACAGAGTAAAGCTGGAATTTTTTGAGACGGTCTGTGTAGGGCATCTGTTTGAGGCCAGTAATCCTCTTTGTGAGGTATTTCTGTGGCCTTTCCAGTTGTTGTAGATGTCTTGTGAGGTACATACCAAAAGTAGTTTTGTACTCTATAATGGGTCTAATGAGTGATGAGTAGAGGGGAACAATGACCTCTTTTTTTCTGGATGAGAAACCTTTTGTGATGAGGTGAGCCACGTAGAAAGATTTCCTGACCACTGTGGCGATGTTATTATCAAAGGAGAGACTACTGTCCACCTGTGTCCCAAAGTCTCATCACATTTTCGGCATTAAGTAGACTACCAGCTATGTGGTAGTTCATGGGTACAGAGTTTTTACCCAAAGTGGATGACAATACACTTTTTGGCATTGAGCTTCAGGCCATGGCCTCTCTTATTTAGATTTTGACAACATTTAAAAAAAAACATAATTGTTATACTCTATAACATTTGCAAACTGTTATGTCTCTGCAGGTGGTGATATGTTAGTGCAAATTCATTCAGAATGAAGGCAGTTTTAGAAAGATACCTCATCAATCATGTTGAGATCCTGCCCTGCAAAGTTACTGAACACATCTGGAAAAAAATCTGCACTTTCATAGTCTGAAACATCTACCTGTATAAGCTGTTACATCCCTGCAGATGTCATAGAAGGATGTCATGTGTCAGGGTGGATTTGACTGTCTGATGCTGTCTTCAGCCTGATAGCTTGTCCATCATGTCATCCTGCTTCTTTTCAAAGATATTCACAAAAATATGAAATGTGAGATAATATAAGTTCCATGCCCTTAAACATACATAAATTGTTATATCTCCAATGTTGTCTTAGATAGGTATTATGTGTCAGGCCCAACTACGTAATGATATCTTAAACGTCATGCTTCCACAGAGCACAAGCTAGGCCAACTGAGTCTGGAAAATCTTCCTACTGGGATCCTCTTTATCCTAAAGTTGGGTATCAAATATGAAAAAAAAAAAAACTGTTTCCACAGTTTGGACCAAGAAAAAAGAATACATACTATACTGTGGTCACTAACGCTCGGTATTCACTTAAGGTGTCTTTGTGTCATCATCAGGCTCTTACATGAATCCCAGTATTACACTTGTGCCTGACAGGAAAATGCTGCTCGCACCCCTTGTAGCTTGTGCCTGGGGGCAACTGCCTCTTTCAGGCCACCCTGGTTATTTGTGTCTCTATGTTCACTTCCAGAGATAATAAAATAAGAAAAGTATGATTTTCATAAAGTGAAACATAAAGTAACTATTTGGAGATGTGCTACATAAGGGTTATATATCAGGACCAGTTTATCTAGAGTGATGACAGCTTCTAAATAGTACCTTCCCATCATGTTCTCACTGTCCTCTAAGACATATAGACAAAACTATGAAAAGTATCATAATTCTGATAATATGAAAGTATTACATGTTTGCAAGTGCGCTACATATGAGGCATATACCAGAGGCTAGTTTGACCAGACAAATGGTGGCTTCAGAATAGTACCTTGGATATCATCCTGATATACTGCCTTAGACAAAGAATAAATTAATGGCACAAATATGACAAACAGAATTTTTTCTTGTAGCAACTTCAACCAATAGGTAGTCAGTTTAGCTTTTAAAAACAATCTTACTATATTTACTTTAGTTATATGCAGTCTATATTTGCAGTATTAATTATATTTTTTTCTAATTTCTATTTTATGGCAGTTTGATATTTTTGCAGTCTTACTAACGTTGACTGTATGAGACGCTCCTTCTTTGGACTTTGGTCTGTAGTCTGTGGTGCCTTGCTTTTTTTACAATGGTAAATTCTTATATCTGCTAACACTCCACAGTACTTGACATGTCTGTCTATGTTTGCAGTCTTTCCCCATGCATTTAGAGTGCAAAGCTGTGTGAAATAGCAACTACATTTTGCACTTGATATGTATCTGTTACACCATAAAACAGTCATTAATTTACGCATATTGAGTGCAAATCACCTAGCATTTTACTTTGAATTCAAGTTTCCATATAATGGTATGCCTCCTCATACAAAAACAAGATAAGAGGGTATCCTTAGTAAAATGTAGATTCATTGCCTTTTTGTAGGTAAAGTAATTATTTTATGGAACTATTATTTCTTCATTTAAATACTGAGAATGATATTATAAAATTTAGCATATCACGGCATGGGCAAACTACTGTAATTTCCACTGTTGAAACCATGTAGCTTTGGGATTTTTCACTTCCATTTTCTTCTTTGTGAAGGGATGCATGGATAGGCACACATCAGAAAAAAAAACAAACAAAAATATTTTGTCAGATAAATACCACCCAGGTTTTAAATATTTCTGAAATGAAATGTGAAATGCAGATATGTATTTTGATAAAACAGGAGTTAATATGACCTTGAGCCAAACAAGATACAGATGTTAAATTTTCAAGCTTATAGTGTAATCATGAGTAAAAACAATCACGGTGCTCCTAATTTAAAATGAAGGTATTTAGCAAATGTGCTCCCATTTGAATGATGTTACTGTTTCTTCAGATGGCAGAAGATGAACCAGAGCATCTTGGACAGCGGACTTTATGACTAAGTGAATCTTTTTTAATCCCTCCACCCACTAATGAGGAGTAATCATTTCCGTCAGTGGATGATTTCCCTATAACTTTCATCTGATATGACTTAAGCATCCCACTATGACTTTTGGCCTTAGATTCTGCCTTAATCTTATTTTTTCTCATAAAGTTAGATCTGTTCAAGGACATTGCAGTGCTAAATAACTGAAAAAAGCTTTAAAAAATAACCCTTTTTTCCTAACTATATTGGGTCTAGTATCTAAAAACATTTTATTTCAAACTAAAAGTGTTCCTCTTTTGTGCCTTCTACTGCTGATTTTTAAAGGCCAGCATATTGATTTGTAATGATCAGATTTTCACAGATATGAAAATTTTAGGTGGGGCAAGAGTAATTAAGTAATTCATGGCAAATACTCTTCAACCAGGCAGCCACGGTGGTGCAGCAGTTAGTGTTGTCGTCTCACAGCAAGAGGTTCTCTGCTTCAGTTCTTTGTTGGGGTGCATTCTGTACATAGTCTGCATGTCCTCCCTGTGGTCATGTGGGTTTCCTCCCAAAGATATGCTTTAGGTGGTGTGCCTTCTGTGGAAGGTTGGGTGCTGGGCTGGCAACTCAACACTGTAAAAGTCTACTGCCAACCTTGAGTGGACAGGTGATCTGCTGTGGCAACCCCTAACCAGGAAAAGCCAGAAGAAGATGTCAGATAGTCTTCAGCATTGCGAGACATTAGTTTTTTTTTCCTGTGAAGTAGATGATAAAACTGCTGAGATCAACATATGAGTTAACTGCAACAGCAATACAGGGCAATGTCCACATGAGGTTCTGAAGAGTCAGCTATGTGACTTCAGGACTTTCATTTTGAAAATTACAAAAACATGAAACTAAATGAAGATCTGATTACAAAATATCACACAACATTAAATCATTGATGAAAGATTACATGTACATTTGATCTACTTAATCCAAGGCTCCCAAAATCAGTCTTTATTTCTTTGAGTAAGTAGGTTATAGTCTGGTACAGGTGTGGATAAGAAGGCTGTACTTGGTATGCTGAGAACTCCTATATCAATGAACATTCACAGTATTCTCCAATTGGGTCAACATATTGCACTTTAATGTAGAAAGAAAATCACTTGGGAAAATTATATCACAGAACCAAGGGAAAAAAACAGTGAACAAAGCATCAGTTGTACTGAAGACTAGAGATCCTGAAACCAGAACAGCCAGTTCCAATTCCAAAAAGAGAGAGAGAAAGAAAGAGAGAGAGAGTTGAAGGTGGCAAAGAATAATTTCCCATAGTCAATGATGTGAGAGTCCCAGAAATCTAACCATCAGCCATAGAATGGAATACTATACCAAACCAATGATATTAAGCAATTTTCTTTTGCCTTGCCCATTATAACTTAGTAATGAGTATGCCAAACATTGCCTCATAGGCAGTTACTAAGCATGCAGTTTTGTTACCATAAAGGAGCCTAGATGAAGTTCCCCATTGTTCCAAAGCACTGTCTGGTTAAATGACTTGCTCAAGGTCATACAGAATGGAAATGAAGGCTGAGGGAATGAAACTCTGTATAACAGAAAGCAGCTTGTTAACAGCTCATAGCCTTAAACTTCTGTGTCATTGAAATTGCATTATCACTCAACTCATCATTAAAATTCCTCCCCTCACATTCTCTATACTTCGGCCAAATTCATGCACAAATAATTCTACAATCTCGATAAACATTAATTTACAAACATACCCTTAGTCCTGTTTTGATCTTGTATACCAGGTCCCCTTCAGATGATAAAGTTTCAAAACTTCAAGCATCATATGGCCAAGGACCATACGATCGAAGTTTTGAAACTTCAAATGTTCTGAATGGAGATAGCCGTACAGAGCAGAAAGGCAAATTTTCCATTTTCCTTGCTGTAATGCAATTTCAGAGCTGGTATATTTAATTAGCAGGGGGTTTGGAGATGCAGGGGACTTGCCCCCCTGAAAAAAAATGTAACAGAAATATTTTTTGGGGGTGTCTTTTTTTATTAGACATTCGAAGTTTCAAAACTTCGATCATATGGTCCTCGGCCATATGACGTTTGAAGTCTTGAAATTTTGATCATCTGAAGTAGATCCCATACGTCATCTCTCTACTTATTTTCTTTCTCTTTTCATCTGAATCCATTCAAACTCATTTGCTTACTCCTTCATCTTCTATGTCCACCTCCATCTCCTCATTCTTCTTAAACATCCATCAGAAATAGTAATTAACATGCCCCGGGATTCAGCAAGCTCTGCATGGTGTTCAGGAATAGTGCAAGAGCTGCTGCATGCAATATGGCCAACGAGCAATCCAGGAACGAGCTCCCAGGATGTGCACGAACACTCCTACACTATTCCTGCACTGACACCACGGCTCTATGCTAATTAGTCCATTTGCTGGTGAAAACCATGCAAATGAGGTGAATTAGCGATCCAAGAAGCAGGCAGGTGTCTGTGCAGGAATAGTATAACCTGCAGAAATGTATTCGGTTACTAACCGAATACATTTCTGCAAATTACAAAATGGAGGCATGACAGCTCTAAAGAAAGCATGTATTCAATGTAGTAGGCATCGCAATGGCCAAATATATGGCCATTGGCATGGAAAATAGTTGCAAAGTTATAAAAAATTACTTTTTTTTTTTTTCACCGATTTCAGACGTTTAACCATAGGGCAGCAGTGCACTAATGGGATCAGCCCGAAAATACAAAAAAGTTGGAAATAAGCTTTTAAACCCAAATCAGCATTTTTCCATGATAGTCACTGGCATGCATAAGACAATACCAGGGAATAGTGGTTGCTAAGGGGGAAGACTCAGTGTGAGTGTGGTAACTATGAATTAGCATTCTGTTTTATTCAAATGAGGGGATTGATACTGAATCACAGATTTCCTGTCACTGTTACCTTGCACCCAACCGTATAGGTGCAGCAACACCATGGTATAAGTATAAGAGGTAGATGACCTCATAAGGGGAAGTGTCATGCATGTTGTAAGCTTATTGGAGCTCTGTGGTCGGAGTTTGCCCTTAGCTAAGCCCAGCTTAGGAAGGGGGGTGTGTGAGACTGCCTAGCAGCATTTACATTGCCTAAACTGGTGTGCATGGAGCGCATTGTGTTTTAAACAAAAAGAAAACCACAGGAAATAGCAGCTCTGTACAGATCTGAGCACTAGATATGCACAGCGCACCTCAGTGCTTAAATGGGAAAGCAATTGGAATGGAAAACAGCAGTAGGAAGGCAATTAAGGAGAACTAGCATAGCTGGCAGGTGAAATGTATCAGAATCAGCCAATTACACAGGCAGCAGCCCAGCCCAGCACACTAGTATAAACTATGCAAACATCTTTCACCAGTGGCAGCTGGTGACTTCAAATTAAAGGGGGGGCTGCAAGAGATAGCTGAATGGGTGGGGCCAATGGGACGGGTGTGGCCAACCAGAAAGGGGTGGAGTTATGCTCAAAGCCACAACAACTGGAACTTTAATTAAATACGCTGCCCTGGGTGCCAAACTGTCATTATGAGAGTCCAATCAAGACAAAATGAAGTGTAGAAGAAAACATATTTCAATGCATTGGCTACATGACAACTTACTTAATATCTAGATGGAAACACAAAGGTTGTGAGGCATGAAAAAATAAATTACTTTTAAAATGCATTATTGGAATGCCAGTCAAAATCAAGTATAAAAAAAAACAAGCAGCACTCAACTCAAACCACTTCTCCTTGCACTGCAGTTCTAATTATAATTTATATTCAGCTTTATAAAATTACTAAGTAACATGCTGAAAGTAGCAATCTGATACTCCCACTTGTAAAAATGTTTCTTATATAAAAAATACCTTCTGCCTGACAACAACTATCTACTTGTTTCGTGGGGAAGACATGATCAAAGTAAAAAATAAAGAGCAAACAAGAAACAAGCTCAAGATAAATTGCTTAAAGGATTACTGCACAAGTTATGGACCACACATGATAGATTGGCATTCTGTTTAGTTTACGAGTAAAGCCTGCACAGATGACTGCAAGTCTCCAACAAATATAATGAGCTTCTGAAAATACTGTAATCCTGTCCTTTATTACAAATACTGTCATATTTATTTCAATACCTAAGGCTTATATGTTATCTAGTAATGTAAATATTCTCTGCACGGCAACAATGAAAATGCTTTCAGTGTTGGTAATTATTTAACAGTATGCTTATTAAAGCTAACTTGCATCTTACAATCTGCAAGTCTCCAACAAATGTAATGAGTTTCTGAAAATATTGTAATACTGTCCTTTATTACAAATACTGTCATGCATTTCAATACCTAAGGCTTATACGTTATCAATATTTAACACAGTCGAGCAATACACAGCGCTGTCTTCTTTTGATCCCAAAAACAAACAAACTCCTCCTCTTCAATCCTACTCAAAAGTCATATCCTCTTAATTTCTCTGTGACATCCACCAATGGTACTATAATATCCCCTGATCCTACCACCAAATTACTTGGTATCACCATCGACAATAATCTGAACTTTGACATCCATATCAACAATGCTGTCAACAAAAAACTTGGCACTCTCAATAGTATTAAACCCTTCCTTTTCCCTACAACTAAAACTACAATAGCTCACACTCATCTAATCTCTACACTCCTCCATGCCTCAGCCATTTTCACCGATCCATCCAAGAATAACTTCAGTAAACTTGAAGAGTCATACAATAACATAGCCAGATTTGCCACAGGAAACCCATACAGAACCCACCATTGCATAAACTTAAAGCATCTAGGATGGCTGGAACTACAAAACCTGATTAAATTCCACCAACTAACCATTGCCTATAACATTCTTTATAACCCTTCCAATGCTCCAATTTTATCTACCCTCATCACCCCCTATAAAAATCTGGGATCCTTAATATCAGCAGACAAACTGTTTGTACATACCTCTAAACCTAACAGAGCTGGGGATTCTCTCTTCTCTAATGCTGTTGGAAAATCCTGGAATCTTCTTCCCAGTGACCTCTCCTCACTCACCTCTTTACCACTCTTCAAAAATAGACTTAAACATTACCATAAAACACACTGGTTATGCCCTTGTACCAAACCTCACTAGTCATCTATCTTTTCAAACTGGGCTTTCCCTATCCATTACTTCTCACCTATTGTTATACCTTCCTATTACTGCTTTTTATCGTCTCTCTCTATATTGCATTACTTCTATGCTCTGTGGATGCTGGTTTTTAAGTAAATACTTTATCAATATCACTACAAAATTAACTTCTTTTTTACTATTGACTTTACCTGTATAATGCATTGTACCTGTGAAATACATTGTTATGATTCTTGCCCTCATTGAATATCCTTTGCTAACCTGTATGCTGTACTACAAATGTTACTGTTGTATAAATATTTGTTTCCTATTTGTTATTGTTATTGTAGCTGTATGTCTTTGTTTTTGTCTTGGAGCTTATCTCCCCGGGCCTCTACTGAAAATGGACATATATCCAATTAGACTAGCCTGGTCAGCAAATGTAAAATAAATAAATAAATGTGAATATTCTCTGCATGGAAATAATGAAAAGGCTTTCAGTGTTGGTAATTATTTAACAGTATGCTTATTAAAGCTAACTTGCATCTTACAATCTGCAAGTCTCCAAAAAATGTAATGAGCTTCTGAAAATACCGTAATCCTCTCCTTTATTACAAATACTGTCATATGCATTTCAGTACCTAAGGCTTATACGTTATCTAGTTGTGTAAATATTCTCTACATGGCAACAATGAAAAGGCTTTCAGTGTTGGTAATTTTTTAACAATATGCTTAATAAAGCTTACTTGCATCTTACAATCTCCGACAAGCTTACCTGATGCTCATTAAATCATTGGTACTTAAACACAG
This sequence comes from Protopterus annectens, assembly GCF_019279795.1. Classification (NCBI taxonomy): domain Eukaryota; kingdom Metazoa; phylum Chordata; order Ceratodontiformes; family Protopteridae; genus Protopterus; species Protopterus annectens. The sequence goes on along the minus strand of NC_056732.1, from coordinate 759,880,738 downwards.
AGCAACAGGGCACTGCGATAGCATGCATTTTCTGAATAATAAGAAGCATAAATCAACAGTATAAAAATATGACGGAAAACCAGACCATTCTGCAAAATCAAGGACAGATGAAAAGCCACGGTCGTACTTGTGGTCTACCTTGGATGGGGGAATACTCTGCACACTTACACTGCATAACTGCTCCTTGCCTTGCTTGGACACATCCAGAGCCACTACAATGGGGAATGGGGTGCAACAAGTATGTCACAATTTGAAATGTCCCTGGTTGATGGTGATGGCTCTGATACTCATACCTCTCAACCTCAGAGCAAAAAATCTGGACAAAGCCATACATAGAAGTGGGACACAAGCCCAAAAATAAGGACAATTTTTAAATATTGCTCTTATAAACTTAGAAAGTAGTAGGTCTTGCATTAGCATGAATTTTTTAAGGGTATGAAATCTGAAACTCAAATATCTGCCATTGTTTTGTAACTTCAATCTCTAATGATTTGCCACTAATTTGCCAGAAAACAACAGTTTTATGAAAAACAGACCAAAAATGTGATGTAAAAATATAAAATTGCCACACAATATAGCTGGGAACCTGTCAAAGAAGGGACACCTTTTTAATATTAGTACTGATAACTTAAGCAGCTGACAAAATAAGAGCATCTACATGCATTTCTGAAATAAAAGTAATCTATAACTCTGATCATTACAGTTATTTATAATTGTAAACCCTCCACATTTTCTTCCAAAATTGCCATTTTGCGGAGGGATTATTTGGGGGAGAGCAACATTTTGAGCCAAAATTGGGGACAGTTGATTGGTTTGGATATTCCTAATTCTATAACACAATTTATTTGCATGTACCTCTCAACCTCTTAATGCAGGAAATCTGGACAAGGCCAAATATATTGAGGGAGCATATAAACTAATAAAAATTGCTCTTGTATAAACTTAAAGATGGTTGATAGAGTAACAGGCCTTGCTTTTGCATGCATTTTTCTGAAGGTTATGACATCTGAATCTCAATGTCTGTCATTATTTAGTGACTTCATTCCTAAATGTTTTGCCAGAAAAACACAAATTTTATGAGGAACAAACCAAAAATAAGAAGCAAAAATCTATTCATTCTGCAAAAATCTGGACAGTTGAGAGGTATAGTTCAGCCGGGGCTGTCTTTGAGTTTACTGCCCTTCCTCCTTCACAAAATCATGGTTGAATGGAGCCCCCCCCCCACAGCCATTCCAATGTCCTATTCCTTGGTTATTTCATCCCATTTACCATAAACACTGTAATGTGCATTCTACTTTGCTTCTGCGATGATTTGGATTTCATTTAAAAGTTTTATTTTGCATTTTGCACCACAAACATTAATAGATATCTGATAAATGAAGCAATCCAGTCTCACAATAAAAATAGACTTAGCATTAAAACTTCTCTGCCCTTAAAACTCACATTCGTTGAAACAGCATTGAAACCCACATTCACAGAAAATACATTTTGCCAGTGGCAGATAAAGATTAATTTTGGGCTGTTTTCAAATCATAGGCCCCTTGAACATGAAACATACATGTGCTCTTTGATACACCTTCCTGATTGTATTAAATTATATTCCTTGTACAATACAGTACAGTTGTTAGAGGACATTTCAAATTTATTGTTTTGAACATTTTTCCAGTAAACAATGAAACAAAATGCATGCACCAATATGACAAAACTGCCCAATTCAGAACATTTCCATCACAAAAGTCTACTCAAACTTCTACAGTCCACCAGTATTAGTAAATATGCACAATCTCTGAAGAAGTAAAAGTCATCTAATTATTTCCACATTAAAGAAATCTGTAACTAATGAAGAGGTTGCTGCTAGCAAACAACTCTGTATGTCATTATTTCATCTACAAAGTGCCCGTTGCCCTTGAGGAATAAATTGCCTGCATTGCATTAACAAAATGATAAGCTAGTAATATCACAATAGGGAATGGATGGCAAACTGATAACAGGTTTATAGTTGCTAGGTATCTTCACCAAAAAGGACTGCAGCATCCACCATGTTAACCACACAGTACAATATCAGCAATGCATTTACCTACTGTGGGAGTAGAACCCACTGCCTTCTGCATCAAACGCAAGTATACTACCTATTGTGCTATTAACAATGTGCACAGCCTTACCATAAGCAGCACTAAGCTTTTGTTCCCCTGCAGCTCTCACCTCCTTGTAAAATATATTCGACACTCAGCTGTATGTCTGAACTTTCCAGCACAAGAAATCTGGAAAAAGTCAAAATTTATTGAGGGGTGGACAAAAGCCCAAAAACCAGGGACACATTTTAAACATTGCTTGTATAATGTTGGAAAGTTGCTAGAATAAAATGCTGTGTTACCACCATACATTTCACTGCCAAGTATTGAACCCAGGGGACCCTGTGCAAACCCTCTTAACACAAAACACCTGAACAAAGCCACTAATGGGGGAATACAGCCCCCAGACATATTCAGCGAATTCAGTTCTAACCATATCTCTTAACCTCTTAGCAAAAAACACGTAGACAAAGCCAGTAATAGGGAAATACAGCCTCCAAACATATTCAGTGAATTCAGTCCTCACCATAGCTCTTAACCTTAGCACAAAAAATTTAGACAAAGCCAATAATGGGGGAATGCAGTTCCAAAAATAGGGACAAATTTCAAATATCCATGTTATAAACTTAGAAAATTACTAGAATAAAAGTGTTTTATTACCATGTACTTTTTGAAGAATATGAAGTCTGAAATTCAAATGCCTGTTATTTTTATTTAACATTTGTTAACCAGGAAAGTCTAACTTGGAACAAAAGCCAATTTTCAGCAGAGCCGGGAGAAACACTCCAGACACATTCTTTGCAAGATGGGAGGACATGCAGACTCCACACAGAAGGCAACCCAGCTAAAATTCAAACCCGAAAACCTATAGTTGTCAGGTAACAATGCTACCAGTACAACACTGCACTAATAACTTTGCAAGAAAAAACAAACACACAGAAACCACAGATTTTATGAGGACCAGAACAAATATGAGGCAAAAATCTGCAAATATTTTACAAATGGTGGTGGGTAGGGAATTCAGGCCCTTGCCACTTGCAACCAAGGTACAGGATTCAAACCTGGTATTCTCTACCCACCAACCATGTGTTCTCTAGCCACCAGTATATAGCAACTGGGGCATTACACACACACACTACCTGCAGCAAGCTAATCCAGTCTTTGGCCCCCTGAAGCAAGCTGATCCTAATGGCTGGTTTTTCAGCTCCCCTAAAGCAAGCTGTTTTTTCATCTCCCCAGAAGCAAGCTAATCTAAATGCTCATTGTTCCCACTAGGCAGTCAAGTTCTTAGAGTTGGTTTCCATGGCTGGTTTCCCCGTGAGAGTAGGCTGGAGTCTCCAGCCTTCAGACAACGCAGTCTGCTTTCCTTCTCTTTTGTGCGGTCATCACCACACAGACTTCTGGGCTGCAGGGCAGAAGTGCCTTTCTCCCCTATCCAGACTGCCTAACATAGCAGTCTTGAGTTCTGTGAGTACCAGGAACTCCATGCATGCATGCGTGGAGTTCCAGGACTCATGATTTTTGTTTATTTTTCTTCTTTCTTGTTAGGTGGGGGGCTCGTGATTTTTTTTTTCTTCTTTCTTTTTAGGTGGGGTGGGGGCAGCAGTCCTGCAGTCCTATAGCATGAGCTGCACCTGTTGTTCACTCTGTTTTTTTCCCACCAACTCTACACCACTGGTGTACATAGACGGGGAAATTTTACCTGACAAAACTAGCAAAATGTTAGGGGCTGCAGTTGCTCTCATACACCAATATGTGGAAGAGACTGAAGGTGGTGAGGATGTGAATTCTGATGACCAACCCACAGTGAGGAGGAGGGGAAAAGTGTATAGACTCAGGGTAACCTACCAGGCGGTATATGAGGTGGAGATAGTGGAGTGTTATAGGGTGGACAGGGACATTTTACAGCAAATTGTTGAGCTGTGCTGGCCACACCTCACACACAGAACCAACAGAGGGGAACCTATCCCAATGGATACCAAGGTATGTGTAGGGTTAAGAATACACAGTTACCTTGCAAAGGACAACTGAGGATATCATGGGGATCTCACAGGCATCAGCATCCAAGGTACTCCACCAGTTCCTGGATGCCATGTCAGCACATGCTGGTGAGCACATATATTTCCTCAACACCCATGAACCATTGACCAGCAATATGCATATCTTCCACCAAATAGCAGAATACCCTGAAGTAGTGGATGCTATAGACTCCATGCACATACACATCAAAGCACCAGTGGAGTAGTGCCTACATAAACCACAAGGCTTCCCCGCCATCAACTGCCAGGTCATGTGTGATGCCCAGGGCATTATCTTGAATGTGGGTGTCTGACAAACAGCATCACAGAGGGTAGTTGGAAATACGTCTTTCAACATACACTGTGGAGATTGGCCAACAAACAGGTGGGGATTTCCAGACATGGGGACAGAATGTAAGTATTGCTGTTCTACATTTGAAGTAATGATGGTTTAACAGGGTTTGTGTGGATATGGCTGCTCTACATGATTTAAAGTCTGGCATGACAGTGTTATGTGGCTGAGGAAACTCTCACCTGTAGGGCTATCTGCAGACTGGCCAGAGTTTGGAGTCTTACATGTGGTGTGTTACTCACACATTTCCTATCTTTAGAAATGCAGTAGCATACTCTGATTATTGCAGTCCGTACATGGTGACATCCAAGTGAGTTACTGATTTCGTATCCCTCAGAAGAGATATGTCACAACAAACCCTGTTACACCAGGAAATTTCTCAGTTTAATACAGCAATATGTCAATATTAGCCCTGTATTTGTGCCTCTGTCCCCCAAGTTCTGTCACCCTTTGTCCATATATCATGCAGTAAGAGGTGCATATGTACAGTACATCATTATTTACTGACATCATACCTGATAACAAGCCAGTGAGATATCAGACTGCTAGACATGTTATGTATAGTGGGCCTTATTTTTGAGGACAAAACCTGTACATTATGTTGTAGTCTGTACAGTAGTGAGGTCTGTGTACTTATGATGATTGTTGACAGAGTATGTATTGTGAATATGTTACTTGCCCCATGTACAGACTGTCGTAGATGTCATTGTTCTTGGTCCTGTTCTATCTGATGTTACATGCTACTCCGGTTTCCGGTACCCTATCAATGTATATATTTGTAGGGCCAGACTGAGACATGTCCCATACCAGGGCATTATCTTGAATGTGCGTGCCACCAGCTCTGGAAGCTATCACGACTCCCACATCTGGCATGCAACACAGCTGTACCAGAAATTTGCCAGTGGGGACATCCCATATGGCCACTTAGTGGGGGATGCTGGTTATGCACTGGAGCCATTGCTGATGACACCCATCAGAAATCCACACACACCCAAACAGGAACTCCATAATGAGGCACACGCACAAACCATAATCATAATAGAGCATGTGTTTGGGATGCTCAAGTCATGGTTCCGGTGTCTGGACATATCTGGTGGAGCCTTGCAGTACTCTCCAGCTACGTGTACACAAATTTTCATTGTATGCGCCATGCTATAGCATATGATCCTGGTGAAACAGTTGCAGCAGGAACAGCATGGGGCAGTACCACACAACCCCCCACAATTGCCAAGGCCACCACAGGCACAGAGGGACTCAGAGGAGGAGCAACCTGAGACTGCACATGTAGGTAGAAGGAGGCATGCCCAGTATGCCCATTCTTTGGCAAAGAGGCAATGCATAGCACATACACTGACATGGTAGGGACCGAGGGAATGACACCTCTCTCTGACTCACACATACAGTAAAAGGGATGCCAAACATGGCACTACTTGTGCTTCATCATGTATAGAGAGTGTACTATGTGCATCCGACATAGTCAGACCTCCAGCACCATCCTCAATACTGGCACAGCCACAAGGTAAGTCACTCGTCTTATCAATTGCTGATTGGAGTAGTATGTTCTGCTAGTTGTATCTATAGTATGGATGTGAGCATGCAAGAGAATTGGGTGGCTGAATGGGATGGCAGCAGATAGTGGATTCCTATATGGGCAGCATGAAATCCATAACAAATAGTGGTGTCAACAAAGTAGGCAGTACTAGACAAGGTGACAAATCCCACTGCAGTACATGTGGTGGCCCAAATGTGTGTCCATAGGACACACACATGCATGTCAGTGAGGCTCACATACCCAACACCAGCCTCAGCCAGCAGGACAGGTGTAGATGACCATAAAGAAAGGCTGTGCTAAGGCTTCCAATTGATGGAAATGGTGAAAAGCCCCCTCCAGACCTACACAGACAGACTACAACAGACTGTCAGTTGTATGTTAGTTATGAAGGGTAAGAAGTCTGAAACTGAAATGTAGGTCAATAAAACCTAAGATCTGTAATCTACTGATATGTCTCTAGTCTGCATGATAGGTCAGAATACAAAACAAAATGGAAGCCAGCAGAGTACCTCAAATACCAGTGCAGTCATAGCAAATGTTTACAGTTGTCAGTTGAGCCCCCCCCATCCTATGTAGAAATGCAGTAACATGTACGTGTCAGTTTAATAACAGTGGGGCACAGATTACCTGAGCTGGCCCAATTTACAGGATAGATTGTTGCATGTGTACAATATGCAGGGGTCCATGTGTTAGGTTATTGTGTGTTCTATATTGTGTAGAAGTGGTCAGCATGTAGACATGGAGGGTTGTGTCATGGTGGCCTATGGACAGTACTGTTGATGACAGGGCCATGTTCTGACAACTGCAATCCCAAACACAATGCATCTCAGAAATTCCCAATTCAGTAGTCATCCATACTCACTGTCCAGATGTCAATATCTGTCACCATCTGAAAGATGGGCATGCCATGAATGTGGGCCCAGACATACACACAGTACACAGGTGGAAGTACCCTAGACAGAGTACATAAAATGTAACTGCCCCCCCACCCCCTGCAAATCATTAGTAGGACATAACCTGAGTTGTTGACTTTCCTAAATTACCACTTTCAGCTATGTGATCGTTCGGCATTTCGATTTTACGACATTTAAAGTTGGGTAAGTAACCACTCGCACAAGTGTGTTGCGAGATTTTAATAGTAAACCATATAAAACACAAGCCTAAGATGTATCAGTGTAATATACCCTCCCATCTGTGGTTGTCCAATGACAAATGTTAAAACATCCCTTTAGGCTGTGCATGACATAGCTGCTGTACAGCTCATGTCTTGTTTATACAGGATGAAGTAGAGGATACAGCAATACAGTCAGCTATCATGCATACATTTCCTGTATATACATTTCCTGTATATATCATATTCAGCAGCTGCACAGTATGCAAATGGCACATAATGCATCCAATGTCCTTGCTAACTATTATCTCAACTCGGCAAGTTATCAAGATTAATATCACATTTAATCCCCTTTCTAACAATGTTTCATAGTGTCCCTCTCACATCCATTGTTAGCATGTCCTTTTTATGTTATGTTAATAGCTGTAAATAAGATTATTTATTGTTACCATCAATATGAATGCATTCTTATTGAAAAATGTTTCTTTCTGGTATCATCAAATGGGGATACTTGGGATTAACATGGCTAGGCTTGTAAAGGCTCTATAGCTGCTAGCCTAGTAACCTCCTATGAACCTATGAACCTATGAACTGTCGACTGCACACACCTTTGGAATTGTACATACAGGTTAGCAGCACATTAGTTGTCTGTGTAGTATGGAATACTGATGTAGTCTGGCCAATCACTGGCAGACCACAAAAGGCACAGTTATGAAGTAATGAGAGACTGCCTATTTACGTGCACAAGGCTGCATAAGGAGAATCTCCCAGGTATATGTGTGAGTCAGCTGCAAGAACTTCCATGTCACACATGCAGTCAGCTCTCCCCACCATCAGCCACGGGTTTATCACAGGTCATATCCCTGCTGTTGGGAACGAGTACAGTATGACCCCCCCCAACTTCTGTACAGGAATACCCACAGAATGCAGCATGATGAAGAGGTGTCCCATGCAGGTGTGTCCCTAGCTGTAAGCAGCACCCTGTCAGCATCCAGATCAATGGACGGGAACTATTGCCATTAACTCCTCGCACACTTAACCTTTCACCCCAGGGGAATCCAGTGGCTCACAGTCTGGGCATGTAGGAGTGACAGAATGCCCTGCTACAGATGGCCTGCATCACTAACAAATGCCCTACAGTCCTCTGTCAAAGGCCAGTGTGTCACCTGTACTGTGAATGTATGTTATCTCATGGGGTCCCAGTTAACATCGTGACACAGTCCACAAACACAAATGCAAGGCCATGTTGACAAATCCCAGTAGCATGCCCACCATGTCCTACTGCATGAACTGTGGACCAACCCCTAAACACTGCTGTGATGAAGAGACAACTATAGGGATACTTCTCAGATATCGCTCACGTAATGTTAGGAAGAGGATAGAATAACAGACTGGGGGAGTGTAGAAGCATGGACGTCATGGAGTGCGTGAAATCTGAAACTCTAATGTGTGTCCATCCTACCCCTGCCTGCAAACCCAGTAATGAGTGGCTACACACCTGCTTGTAAACCACAGTGTGAAGGAGAACTGACCAGATATATGACCCCTGCCTCTCAGTAACCTCGGTGAATCTGTACAGCTGAGAGGTATGGCCACAGCAGGATATGGACGTTCTGTTACATCGATATATGCACAAGCAAGGTGCTGGCCATTTACACAGACCCATCAGCAAGTGTCTGCAGCTACCCCACCAGAATGGCATGAGTGTGCAAGAATATGTAGGCTGCAGACCACAATACTGGACACAGCTTCATTCATCTTGTATTTCCCAGGAAATAACTGTGAGCAAATTAGTATATCTGTCAGTAGTTGATGATATAATACATTACAGTTTAAAACAGTACATATCTGCTAACACCAACCATGTAACACAAGCAGCACAGACACAATAGTTACAGTATCCCACTATCTTTCACCCATTTTGACTCCATATTGGCAACCTATCTAGAGATATCCTACAGAAACAGGTCGCTAGCTGTAGGTGTAGAACACCAAATCCTATACTGGAGTACAACCTACCTGGAATGGATTCACACACTCAATACAGAAGGTCATACTGGGCATGCTCCTGCACTTAGAGAAATGAAGCCCATGTCTGACAACAACAGTGGACTATACATATCTGTCAGTCGCAGATGTCTGTGCACACACACCACATTACACACCATTCATGATTTGCAAACACATTGGATAGGAATACTCACACATATCAAGGCCAACACACTATAATAGATCAAACATACACACACACAGATGTGGGGAGGAGAGAGACAGTGACAGAGAGATTTCCATCATGAGGCCTGTCCCACCCACAAGACACCCAATTGGCCAATATCACATGATGTGCCAATGTCAATCACTGTAGACATTGCCTTTGGTAGCCCTCAGCCCTATAGTGTCTGTGGTGCTTGTGATAACTGTGTAACATGATAGTACAAATCAGTATTCATCTAGCATTTGTATTCCCAGTCCTGTCAAATGTAAAGATGTGTGTGACTGAGTGTTGTGTGTGTGTTCCCAGCGGAATGGTTTATGGCCCATTCACACAAACTGCACTTCCCATTGCCCATGTTAGCACTCATGCTGATGTCAGTCACCTTGAAATAACCCTTTGTACACGGGCCAGCCCTATAAGTTTCGTAGTGCTTGCAATAACTGTGTAATGCTATAGTGTTACATACTAGTTAGGTAGACATTCTAATCCCAGCCATGGCAACTGTGAAACTGTGTGTGTGTGTGTGTGTGTGTGTGTGTGTGTGTGTGTGTGTGTGTGTGTGTGTGTGTCTGTGGAAAAGAATGATTTTGAGGCCATTCACAGTCACTATACCTCCCATTGCCCTACTTTACCAAGCCAAATAACCCTCTGGAGAAGGGCCAACCACATAAGCTCTGTGGCACTTGCGATAATTGCGTAATGCTATAGTGTAACATACTAGGTGGGTAAAAGTTATAATCCCAGACATGGAAACTGTGTGTGTCTCTCATCAGTATCCTGTGTTGAGGTTGCTGTGATTGGGTGGTTTTGCTAAATTATTATGTTGAGGACCTTGTATATGTCACAATGTCCACCTTACAAGTACAACAGATGTCAAACACCAGAGAGGCTGGTGTAGACAATCCATAGCCCTACATGTGACATTATGGATTGGTGAACAAGACAGGCAACCCTTCTATTACTCAGAGAACACTCTCCACCCATGTCTCATATGCAAACACACTTGACTAGACAACAACTGTTATATTGGTAGTTCCCTGCATATTGCCTCACAGATAGTAACCACAGTGTGATTGCAATGGACTACATGCCTGTTGGCCACAACAGTGCCACTGACATCATAAAGTACTGTGATGTGTTACATCTCCTGACTGAGTGTGTGCTATCCAGCAACTAAAAGGACATAGCACCCTGTTCCATCCCTGCAGTAGGCAAATACATGCTTACAGTGGCCCTTTTGCTATGTTCCCCACTGGATGCCTGCAACAACTGTAGAGTCTGCAAATGTAACCCACAAAGGGAATACCATGCCTTATACACATGCCCTGTATGGATAGATGTCACTAACTCCACTGAATACCTGTATTATGCTGTCAATGTAGATGCAAGCACAACCTCAGTTCCATAGCCAGGTCTCATCAAATGAGGTTAGGAATGCTACATCAGAAGATAACAATCTGTCCACACAACAAGCCCCGGAGGCCTCAAGTACACTTCCACATGTCAAAGAACATGCATGTGTACATGTGCAAAATCTAGACACTGTCCATGTTATGGAATATAGATCACATAAATGGGAAGCAGTGCATATCACTGGCCACCCCCAATAGTAACCCAGATGAGTGGATGGTGAATACAATACCCACCCCTGGGGACCACTCCAGGGACTACACCCCTGCGCCACACTGGAGACTTTTGTCATGTGGCCCGATGACAAGGTATTCCCTTTGCCTAGCCTTGTACAGCATTCAGGCCCATTCAC